>NW_028234435.1:3223677-3226177 GCF_977035675.1 Penaeus japonicus
CATTATTGTTGTTCTTATTTTTGTTATCTTTTTCACAGATATCGTCATAAGTTTTACTATAATTATTACTATTATCACCATCTTCACCATCACTAGTATCAGCTTCATTATTACATTGTCAGAGGTATGACTTATATCAACAAAAATAAACATCATATCGGTGATAATGTTAAGGATAACGGCAATCATGATAACAATAATAATAAAGAGAAAAAAAAACACCGAAACAAAAATGTAAACATTTAATGGCAACAATATACCGTGAAAGAAATATAAAAACTATAATTCCAACACCCTGCAACTGTGACCACCCACTTCGCAAAATCAAAATACCATCTGAAGTTTAGAACACTCACAAACAACCGTAACAACACATAACAATGGGAGAAACATCAATAATCTTCCCCACCCCCTTTGCTTACGCACTATACAATACCCATACAATAACATGGATCTCTGCATCTTCTACGCCTTGTATGGTGAAATTACTATCATTGATACTTATCTTCATAGACAGTCGGTCATTACCTGCTGGGTTGTCGCGTGTCTCAAAAACACCGCTTCTTTAGTAGACAAAAACGTTACTTTATTATGGCGGCCATTTTTGTTCGGCGAGGTTTTAAACCCGAACGGCGGAATTTTGCAGAATTAAGTCCTGTCAAATTACCTTTTCTTCTCTCCTGCTAAAGTAATGACCACGAAGTGTAATTTGCCCGTGAAGTTTGTGAACAGGCTAATTGAATCGTGTAATTCTGATTTACCAGTACAAAAGCCGTCGGAAATTCGAGAGGAAAAAAAACAGATGACACGGGATCTGTCCAACATTTTTGGTCGAAGGAGAGACACGCTTGCCTCTAGTGGGGCGGGAGGGGGGGGGGGGTTACTCCTTTCTCTCGCTTTAAAATATTGCCTAATATTTGCCGTCTCATTTTTTTTCTGCCTCTCTCCTTCCTTACTTTATCTCTGAGTTACGGCTGAACATATTTGGAAATTGCAATGCAAGTATCCGAGATACAATCGTGAGCTTTTCGAAATGATGAGTTGATAACATTTCGTATCATCAGATTTCTACTTTTATAGTTTTGTAGTGTTTGTTTATAGTGGAATTATAGTTGTTTATTACCACGCATAATCTCAATAAAAAAGATTCTTTAAGACGGTTTAACATTTATCATTTATCATTTATCTCCCCAACCATTATTGTTCAATAATATTTATTCACACTTTCCTTACATCCTTATACCTCCTTCCTCTGAAAAAAAATCAAATAAATAAATAAAACACCATTCCCCCTGCCCTTACTCCTTCCTCTTCCCCTTCCCTTCCCCTGCCCTTACCCCTTCCCTTCCCCTGCCCTTACTCCTTCCTCTTCCCCTCCCTCCTCCCCATCCCCCTCCCTCCTCCCCGTCCCCCTCCCTCCTCCCCGTCCCCCTCCCTGCCCCTCCCTCCTCCCCGTCCCCCTCCCTCCTCCCCTGCAACCCAATCCAGACACCGAGCCTCCCATCATGACGTATGTCTTCCTTTGTTCCTCCCCAAGGGTTCATGATAGGCGTCCCCGGTGAACCGCGTGTTTGGAGCTTCGAGACAGACAGCCCTCGAAGCCTCGGCGATCGCGCGGCGGGGTTGAGTTCCTCTGTAATTACGTAACCCCGCCGTCGCCGCCGCCGTCGCCAGCGGCTCTTTTTTCTTCGCCGATTAAACCTCTCCAGGGAACCGATTTGCATTTTGATGCGGGGACTCTGTCAGGACTCATAATGCGCATGTGTCTGTGATACGAGAAAGGATGGGAGAGTCACACACAGATTGGCAGATTTTGATCGCGCGCGTGCGCATACGCATACACACACACACACACACACACACAGACACACACACACACACACACACACATACACGCATGTAGACACTCAAAAATACTCCTACGAACTATGAACGCTAAAGTACATACAATATACCTATACGCACATATACACACGGACGCACACGCACATTTTCTCACAGTAACACCTATTCAGAACCACACATCAGCATCACCTTATCACTATGAGGCGTTTTGCTGCACATTTCCAGGTGTTGAATCATGTGACAAATCCACTTACTTTCTTGAAGGTTGAACTGCGCTTAAAAAAAGACTTAAAATGACACTTGTGGACAGATGTGGGTACATTAGTCTACTTTTCTTTTTAGCAACTCGCCGAAATTGTATGGTCATTCTAAACAACGTCCGAATACGTCATCTCGGACGGAAATTACCCAAGAACATAACCACACAAATTTAAATACCAGATATTTGCATATATTAACACGCTCAAAGGCGATAATCTCCTAAACCATTTTTTTTTTCAATTCATTTCCTAATGGAGAAGATAGAGGAAGAGAGAGAGATAGAGAGAGTACTCGCACACTTTCTTAAGAGAGTAACAAAAAAAAGAGGAATTTTAAGTAGAAAGGTTTTTTAACGCCTCGTGGCCGGGTACAAAGATACTTTAGCCTGTGTCTT
>NW_028234435.1:3228677-3236177 GCF_977035675.1 Penaeus japonicus
TGTAGTGAACAGTGGCACTGCTGATGACATGCATATATATGTATGTATATATATATATATATATATATATATATATATATATATATATACATATATATGTAGGTATGTATATATGTGTATATATATACATACATGTATATATATATTTTTTTCACCCATTTTACTTTTCCTATTCAATGCACTTTTTTTTCTCAATATATATTTTTTTGTATGTGTACATACATATGGATATATATATGCATATATGTATATGTAAATATATATATATATATATATATATATATATATATATATATATATATATATATATATATATATATATATATATATATATATATCACTTTAAACAACAAGAAAATATGCCTTCGCACCAAAATATTCTAAACAAACAATAATGCATTCTCGAATACAAGCATGAAAAAAAAACTTTCCAACAGTATCGCGCCTCGACAACAGTAGCTCAACATCCCTAATTGCCCCATTCCACAAGCACAGCATTTTACAGCCCCTTTGGCCAATCAACAAGCCAGCTAAACCGTCTAACTACACCACTGTGACTTAATCTAACCAATCAGCTCCTTCGTACTGGTTTCCACTCAGCTGTACACTGTAAACGTCTAATATGTCTGGTGACTAACGTTTTAGCAGGGTTCGGCTGTCAGCTTAATTTTCCTGTTTAGTGTAAGGAATCCCTTTTCATTGGCCTTCGTAAGCTGTGAAGTGTTTGTTTCATGTATTTATTATCTTATGACGATTATGAGGGCGGTGAAGATGATGTTTATTGTTATTGATGGCTGTAGAGTATTATGCTTATCATCATTATAATAATTATTTTTATCATTAGTAAGAGTTTTTGTTGTTATTGTTGTCATTGTCGTTTTTATTATCATTATATAATTCATTTTTATGTCATAGCTGTAGTAGCAGTATAAGTAGTATTCTTCCCTGGTCATATTAGCATTACCAGTTGATGAAATTAGTATTCTTTACAGAATATATATATATATATACATATATATATATATATATATATATATATATATATATATATATATATATACTGTATATGTGTATATATATATATATATACTGTATATATATGTAAATATATATATATACATACATATATATATATATATATATATATATATATATATATATATATACATATAAGCATACCCTTTAAAAATATATTTATAAAATACAAAAAAAATGCATAAAACATTTTCAGATTAAACTCTTCCATTTTGCACGATTTGCATAATTTAGCCTCCCTGCACAGTGTCCTTACTTTCTCTCGGTGTCCCCAACTTTCTACGGCGCCAGGGTGATTTGGAGGAGTTGCATAAGACCTGTTCCTCGGAGATCCAGAGATGCTTTTCGGTGTCTTCGCGAGAACGAGAGATGGTTAGGTAGGAGTGTTGTTATTTACCTTTGTGACTTGTCTGGTTTACTTATTCTTCTTTATTGTCTTTGTTCTTTTGTTTCTTGTTGTTATTGCTTGTATTCCCGTTTACAAAGTTGTGAAATTCTATTTCTTTTTTGTGCTTGAAGAATTCAGGTTAGAGCAAAAAAGACATTGGTAAAATAGTTCATCCATGCCTCTGGAGGTATTAATAATTTTGCAATGCACATGTACGTATTTAATTCCTTTCATGTGCGACATTTGGGACATCCGGTCATTTTGCAAAGCTAAGATCGGTGAAATGTTGCGAGTATGGACCGGTTTTTACGGCCGAAAGATTTTATTGAGTCAACACGTCCAAAGCTTACAAAGGTGGCCGCTAGAGGGCAACCAAGGAAGCGTGCGGACACCATTATCGTTTTTCCATAGATTTCGCAAAATCTGGTGTCTAATGTATCTAAATCTTACATAAATAGACGATGAATAATGAGCATAGCAGTTGTAATGTTCCTAGCCTCTTACGTGACTGAAACCCCGTTTGAAACCCGCCGCAGCCTCTCCGGAAATAGCAATGGCGATGGCAACATTTTTTCATAATAAGATCTTTTATGTTTTGTTTTATTTGTGTTATTATATTTCTATGGTTCGCAAGTTAGATTATAAATCAGTATATAAATTATTCAATGAACTTTTTCTCGAAAATATTTTTCTTTTTATAAATACTCGGCATTCATTCTTATTTACTTTCTCTTTAATTCAAATCTTGGTTTTCCTACGTGCTGTATAATCTAGCAATTTATATGTTTATATGACAGATGTATGTCCTGAATTGTAGTTATGTTAGCGCACAAACACAGTATAGTCAGAACAGTATATGTGAGTAGAATGACAATTACTGACTCAGGTGAGGCTAGACTGAGTATACTAACAGCTTTCCTCCAACCAACAAGCATATGCTGTTATATTAGACATCTTTCAGTAGAGTAAATGCTAACCAATAAACAAATAATCCTGGAAAACACAAGCCACAGGAACTAACCTAATCTTTAAAATCCAAAACGTAAAATAACTTTTTTTTCTAATGTTGATATCACTCCGAAAACATCTCACGAGCATCGCCTCATCTGCAAACTGCATCATCAAAATCTTCAAGATGATAAATGTTACGAATCAATTGGTGTATCTGAAAGAGAAAGTTATAAATAGTACATTCCCTCAGAGCCTTTTACGGCCAGGAAATGGCAGCTTGTTAAACGCAAACAAGAATTCATCGGAGAGGAATCGCACTGTGATTTAAGAGCCGAGATTTTGTCACTGATGAATAATAGCCAGGGGTTGCCAGCCATGTTTTCGCGTGTACATATATGTATATAAATATGTACATATGTATGTACACACACACACATCTATCTATCTCTATATATACTTATTTATTTTTATATGTATTTGTTTGCGTATATATATATATATATATATATATATATATATATATATATATATATATATATATATATATATACATGTGCGTGTGTGTGTGTGTATGTAAATATATATATTATATGTATATATATGTATATATATATATATATATATATATATATATATATATATATATATATATACATACATACACATAGATATCTATATACATGTATGTGTACACATGTATATATTATGTACATGTGTACATATATATATATATATATATATATATATATATATATATATATATATATAAATATATACACAACTACATATATATACTTATATACATATATATATATATACATATATATATATATATATCTATATATATATATATACAAATACATATATATATACACATGTGCGTGTGTGTGTCTATATATATATATATATATATATATATATATATATATATATATATATATGTATATCTGTGTGTGTGTGTGTGTGTGTGTGTGTGTGTGTGTGTGCGTGTGTATGTGTGTGTACGTGTGGATGTGTGTGTGTGTCTATGTATATATATCTGCATCCAGTTATATATATATATAAATATATATATACATACATGTATATATATATATATATATATATATATATATATATA
This sequence comes from Penaeus japonicus, assembly GCF_977035675.1. Classification (NCBI taxonomy): domain Eukaryota; kingdom Metazoa; phylum Arthropoda; class Malacostraca; order Decapoda; family Penaeidae; genus Penaeus; species Penaeus japonicus. Next base: position 3,232,172 of record NW_028234435.1, read on the forward strand.
TATATATATATGCAAAATCTGCATATGTATACATATATACATGTATATCTATCTGTCTATCTATTTCTCTATCTATCTATCTATCTATATACACCTGTACAGTATATAAATAAATATATATATATATATATATATATATATATATATATATTTATATATTTATGTGCGCGTGCGTGCGTGCGTGTGTGTGTGTGTGTGTGTATGTGTGTGTGTGTGTGTGTGTGTGTGTGTGTGTGTGTGTGCGCGCGCATATATTTGTTTATGCATGCGTGTGTGTGTGAGTGTAAGATGAACATGCATTTATTCACAACGGATACCTCTTGCCTCACAACAACAGATGTTCAATAACTACCAAATATTGCAAGTTAATTGACTAACTCAAACAACAGAACACAACATAGCAAGGATATCAATCCCATGTATACATCCCAACCCAAATACCTGCCATAAATCTACACCTTTAAGAAATAACACACGATACACCCAAGGGATCTGCCACATCAGATACAATTAAGTGCTAAAGAGTGTGAAGTAATCAGTGAGTTGCCATTTACACTCGATGGCAAGTCCTTTCATGACAACTGTGTTATTAACCAACTTGCATTGGCCATCGTGTGTGACCTGCTTGCCTTGTGAAGAGATATGAACATTTTTCGCTTCTGTTTTTTGGTTGTTCCGGTTTTCCTTCTGTTAACGTCATGTTACTTTTGATTTTGTTTTTGTTTGATCTTTCGTATTTCATTTTGAATTTGTTTTATTTTCACTTGATTTACTGTTAGTGTTTTCACTCTATCCTTCTCTCATCTTTTACAGTTTGCTTTTACTGCTGTTACTTCTTCCGTTACTCTGTTACAGTTCCTGGCACTACAAGTTCTTCTATTACTTCTGCAAACGCTTCAGGACACAGATTAACTGAAAGCTCTTCACGGCAAGACGCAGAGAGATGCGGAGTTCATTCGGCAGCGGCGCAGATCGCAGGGCGTTCGGACAGGTGCATATACGCTCTCGTTCGGTGAAAGGCCTAACTGTAAAGGTTTTCCCGACGGCACATTTCGCGTCCGTCCCCGCTCCTTCGCCGTGCCATCCTACGGAATAGATGAATTAAATAGCCACTCGTAAGCGACTGGATCCCCCCCTCTCTCCCTCCCTCCCCAACCCAAAGCCCCACAACCCCCCCCCCCCTCCCCACTCTCCCGCTTACTCCAACGCCTAAACCGAATGCTGCAATTTGGCATTCTGTCGAGGCTGAGACCACACGTGTCTCTCAGCAATTCCACGCGATGCTTCACGTTGCAGCGTGGATTTTCTATTTGGCACCGATACCCCTCTTCTCGCCGCCCACCTTGGACTCCACGCCCGCCGGAGAGGAGAGGCTCGAAACCTCCCGCATCTTCCGCAGCGACTGAGCCCGGGTCGGCGACGAGCTCTTCCCCGTTCCCGCCTCCCATACACCGTAGATAAATTGATTGTAAACACCAGGTGCGTGAGAGCAACAAGAGGCCGCTACAACGAGGTCGAGAATGGCGGCGTTAGGAGGGGCAAGGAGAGATGAAGGGGGGAGGGGGAGGGGGAGGGGGAGGGGGGAGGAGGGAGAGGAGCTCCGCATAGAGGGGCACGGCATACGAGAGAGCAGCGGAGGGGGAAGGGAGGTGAGGGTGTAGTATGAGTCACACTACAGGGCCACACGTCTACCCTGGGCGAACCGCGCGTGTTCACCTGTAATAGCCAATCTAGTGTCTGCACCTGAGACTATAGACTGCATGTGGGCGAGTCTGCAATGCTACAGGGAGCGTCTATTGCATCGGCGTTCCTGCGAAGGGAAAACGAACCTCTCCTTGTGGTGTTTCTTGATATAAGTTTCTGACATGTAATGTGTAATGATTTACTTTATTATTACATGTATATATATATATATTTGGGTCTGCGTGACGCTGCTCCGAAGTCTGAAATCAATATTATTCTATATCTGGCGATACCAATCTAAAATCTCATTACCGAGAGACGCCGAGATAAACAAAATTACATGGACAGATTGACTGAAGGAGAGCTCGAAAAAATCTTGAGTGAGGCAAGTAAACTGATATAAAAAAAACAGAACATGAGAAAAAATATCAGAATTCCAGTTTTAATTTTTCAAATATCCTCGATTTTGAATGCATATAATTATCTCTCTGTATTTTCAGTGCCGTCTAATTTTGATATTGTATTTGTAACAATGTAGAGATTAGTCAGAATATAAGCCGTCATGAAAATAGCCTTTAAATAATTTGCATTTGTAATTGCTAGAAACATTTTTATGGCAACAACAATAATGCATATGCTGATAATGTTAAAATCCATAATACAAATAAAAGTATTGAAATCTGTAGTGATCACCAATGATATTACTGCAGATGATAAAAAAGTGAAGGAAATGATGATGATGATTAATAACATTGAAAATTATTATATAATGATAATGAAGATGACTGATTGATAATCATATGACAGCTAATGATACTGAAACTAACTGATTAATAATCATTAAAATATTAATAATTATAATGAATGGTTGATAATCTTCAAAATATTAATGATAATAACTCATTCCTTATTATAAAAACGTTAATGCTAATAATGAGTAAATTATAACAATAGCAACCGTATACTTAACAACATTGAGGATAATGAGGACGAAAAATGGGACAAAACAATGAAAATATTAATAAACTCAATAAAACAATACAAGTGATCATAGATATTAAATGATGAGCGATAAAATACAACCTACTAGTAATTCCCTCTCGAAAAAGAAAAATCCCCCCCCCCTCTCTTAAAAAAAAACATTAAATATGACTGATCATCATAACGTATTTCTTCTGCCTTCATAACACACCACCCTCCCTGCTCCCCATACCCCTCCAACCCACGCCCATAGCCTCACCTCGGGGCTACGAAGGACTCATAATCACCAACAAATTATCTGGACTTCAGTCTGAACCAATAAATTCATCTCGGCCTTAAATGGAGGACGTAGAATGTGTGAATTTCTTTTCCTTTCAGTATTTTCGTTTGTCCCGGCGAGCTCTCGAGAACGATCAAGTTAAAGGTGTGGTTTGGGTCGCCTATGGTTGCCTTTTTGTAGTTTTTTCACTCGTGATTTCTCTGAAGCGATACAATTCTTGATATGCAAATAAATGACGGCAAATCTCGTAACTTTTTTTTCGAGTTTCCACGTTAAATAGTGAAAGTATTGGTGAATGATTCTGTATATGTTGCCCCACTCTGATGGCAACACATCGTAGAAAGGGTATTTTTTTCGTGCACCTGTTCAGTGTGGGCGTCAGTACCTGCAATATATTGATATTCCATTTCTTCTACCCATATGCTGCTTGATATGTTCATTCTTGAGTGTTGCGTATGCGTTGGCACCAGAGAGGGAAAAAAAGGTTGTAAAATTCTAAAAGTTCCCCTCGCAAGAACTATCCGGCAACTCATCCGTTGCGACATGATGGAGCTCTGTGATAGTAAGCCACCTGAGATATGTTTTCCCGTAAACTCAAGAAATCCGACCACTTCCGTCGTCTTTTCCAGAAGTTAAGAACAGAACGGTGTCAAAAGTATCACTAGAGACGATAAATGGGCGCCAGTGACATTAAACAAATCGTAAATCTGGATAAATACAAGAGAGTTTGGCTCGCCGGCGCGGGAGCTTGGGGGATTGTCGGCCCTGAGTAGGTAGAAAATTCATGCGCCCGCAACCACTTTTTTGTGTTGCCGGGTCATTCATTCATACATGAAGCCTATCTCGCAGAAACATAGTGCTGAGTGTACTTGGACGATTTCAACAAAAGGGGAGAGTATTATGTTCGCAAATCTCTTTTTTGGTTCCTGACATAAATATGGCAAACGGATGACACGGTCGGTACTTCGATGCATTGGTACCTTGCTAGTCAATATTGTCCAAAGTACAGCTTTTACCGTCCTTTTTCATGAATGGATTATCCAATGACATATTTTCCCGTAT
>NW_028234435.1:3243677-3248677 GCF_977035675.1 Penaeus japonicus
TGTATCTTCCCCCTCTCTTTCTCCTCCATCTCCCTCACCCCCTCCCTCTTCTCTTCCCCCTTTCGCCCTCTCCTCCCCTCTCCCTCTCCCCCTCTCCTCTCCCTAGCATCTCGTGCCTCCTCTCCGCTGCCAACTTCCTCGCCCTCCCCCTTTCCCGGTGCCACGACCTTTGACCTCTCGCGAAACTTGCATCCGGCGGGTTCATCTCGGAGCGCAGGTCATCCGGCTCTTGGAGGAGGGACCTTGGACTCGATTCTGGCGGGAGATTTTCGTCCAGATGGAATCTTTTCAACGACTTTTCCCTGTGTCGTGTTACTTCGTTGAGTTGGTTGTATTATTTTGTTTATATGCGGGTTGTGTTATCATGGTCTGTTTCTGGATCTATTGTTCTTCTGTTTGATATGGTAATGTCCGTATTATGATATATATTATAATCCGAGTAACATCTTTAATTGCCTTTGGTGTAGGCTAGTATCATCATATTTTTTCCCCTTCAATGTCTCTTTATATATATACATAAATGGTGGAAGTTTCGTGTGTTGTCCATCTAGTGGTATTTTTTCCTTATTTTTCCCTTGTTTACAAATTTGTGGCAGTTTGATGATATTAATATCAATCCTTTTCCATACCGAATTTCATATATTTTCTTATAGTTTACAACAATAAAAAATCCTAAGCAATCTCTCTGATTATCATTTTACGAGTAGATCTTCATATCATTATCATACTTACAGTCTGCTTTGCATTACAAATTCACTACTACAAATTTCAAATACAAATATCATCTCAAAATTACAAGTAATTGCAATACAAATAGATTACAAATAAATGCATTACAGATAAATAAACGATAGATAATGCAAAGCATCACAAAGTCTACGACACAGGGACCATAACAGCTTCTACCACTTTTCCTTTTAATGCGTTGCACAAAGACCTTCCTGGAATAACAATATTGATTTCTAGTTTCATGATGTCTTTCTCTCTGCTTGATATATGCCAACAAACATCAATCTAACTATAGGATCCTTTTTAAATTCAGAATAGGATTGTTTCTTCCTATTTCTTTGGCTGTTAGATATAGAATCCTTTTAACTATAAACTCTACTTTACATGTTTATCAAACTGTGTAATAGATGTTAGTTACTGACTCATTATTTCATTATTTGGCTAAAATGTCAACACAGTTATACCGCCATCTTGACATTAATCATTTCTAAAGACTTTAGCATTATTATCACTATCGTTTTGATCTCATCAATTTTCTTTTGTACAAATATACTAAAGAACAAAAAAAAAAAAAACTTTTTTTTTCTTTTTCTTTTTTTTCTTTTACAAATTCTACGTCGCTTAGCAGTATCCACATCATATCAGTATCCAACTTTGATAAACATTCTACCTGATGAATCAGAAAAATTAGAGTATTCAACAACAACAACAATAGAACTCAGAAAGATGTGAATAAAAAAGCGAAGCAAAATACAGGAGAGAGAAAATTATGCAACTGAAAGCCCCGTCTATGCCCACAATGCCCGCACCGGCACGAAAGATACTGCAACATCCGTTCGGCACAGTTGCAAAACCTCCGTCACAATACACTCTTTTCAACACCTTTCATGCCCATGCGTGTGTCATGATGCCCTTTCTCCATTTCCGATTTCATAGACATATATCACATGGTAACCTCTGCTTGTAGCTTCAAGATCCATTCGATGCCCAAATGCCCATTCATATATGCCTAAAATTAACCATTTGCAAGCCCAATTATTCGCGCAATTCCATAACTTCCCAACAGTTACAGATCTCTCTCTCTCTATCTCTTTCTCTTTCTCTCTCTCTCTCTCTCTCTTTCTCTCTCTCTCTCTCTCTCTCTCTCTCTCTCTCTCTCTCTCTCTCTCTCTCTTTATATGTATATATATATATATATATATATATATATATATATATATATATATATATATATATACATATATATATATACATATATATCCCCTAATACTAGCTACCTAACCTACACCTTTCCATCCACACCCAAAATACCCAGCCTGCTTCTTCCCTGGCACTGAGGGGCGGCAGAAGGGGATGTAACCATTAGAGCGTGATCTGGCTTACATCAAAGGCTTATAAATCTGAGTCCTCTCCTTATAAGTAAAGTGATGTCGACAGGTGAAAAGGAGGGGGGGAGGGGGAGACGAGGGAATGAGGTGGGGGGCAACCAACACGTGAACATAATTGTAGGGGTATAAAGGAGGGTATAAGAGTATTGAAGAGGGGTGGGGGGGGAGTGGGTTGGGGGTTAGATGAGAGAAAGAGAGAGAGAGAGAGAGAGAGAGAGAGAGAGAGAGAGAGAGAGAGAGAGAGAGAGAGAGAGAGAGAGAGAGAAGAGAGAGAGAGAGAGAGAGAGAGAGAGAGAGAGAGAGAGAGAGAGAGAGAGAGAGAGAGAGAGAGAGAGAGAGAGGAGAGAGAGAGAGAGAGAGAGAGAGAGAGAGAGAGAGAGAGAGAGAGAGAGAGAGAGAGAGAGAGAGAGAGAGAGAGAGTGTGTGAAAGGGAAGGAGAGAGAGAGGGGAGGGAGAGAAAGAGAGAGAGAGAGAGAGAGAGAGAGAGAGAGAGAGAGAGAAAGAGAGAGGAAGGGAAGGAGAGAGAAAGAGAGAGAGAAGAGAGAGAGCGAGAGAGAGAGAGAGAGAGAGAGCTCTTGCAACACACCTTAGCTTCTTCTCTTTCCCATTTATTTTCATCTATCTTACCTTTTTCTCTTTCTATATTTTGATTATTTTTTCTCGCTGTTACTGTTGATGCTCGTTGTTGCCTTTATTTTCCCTTATCTGCTATTTTCTTTCTTTATTCGTTTCTTTTTCTTCATTTTTTCTTTAATTATTCCCTCTCTTCAAGCTCTATATTATAGTATTTTTTGTTTTCTTTTTTTCTTTTCTCAATATTTCGTTTCATCTCCTAACTTTTAATTTACTTTTTTTTCTTACTCTTTTTATTCCATCTTCCTTTTTTTCATTCTATGTCTTATTCTCCCTTCGCCGTTTCATTCCCTTGAGATAGGGTATAATTTACTTGCTGTAAAGTATTATTTGTGTTGGTTTGTGCATATGTGTGCGTGTGCGTGTGCGTGTGCGTGTGCGTGTGCGTGTGCGTGTGCGTGTGCGTGTGCGTGTGCGTGTGCGTGTGCGTGTGCGTGTGCGTGTGCGTGTGTGTGTGTGTGTGTGTGTGTGTGTGTGTGTGTGTGTGTGTGTGTGTGTGTGTGTGTGTGTGCGTGAAGGGCAGTGAAACCTTACAACACCTCGTTATGCGTGTCTAAAAGTTAACACTTTGCATGAAACACGGCCGTTATTGCATTATAGATTCAAATTTGCAACCGACAGATCCTTTTTTCCGGCACTTAAAAGCTGAAAGCGCTTCGAGAGATTCTTTTTTTTTTTTCCTTTGCATCTAGAAGGAGGTTTGTCTTTTGAAAACAAATATCCGAAAAGCGATTGTTGTGGTTTTCTCCAACTGTTCCTTTTTTCTTTTTCTTTTTTCTTTTTTTGAGAAATTGAACAATGAGTTTGAAAATTATACTAGTCATTGTCTTCATTTCTAAGGCCTATTCCTTAGGCTCCCAAAAGCAGGAAAACGTTTTCTTAGCCCCGTGTTTTTTGTTGTTATTTTCTTTAAAATCTTGATTTATCTTTTTTAAGAGACTATTCTCTCTCATTAAGATTAGCAATTAAGTAATTACATCGACTGAGACAACCTTTTAATAGGGGCTACGATTATAGCTGCGAAGAAAAATGGGTTTCACCTGAATGAGCTCGCACACAATTCAACTCGTATGCAAATTAGGTTAATGTATTCCCTGTATGTTAAGGAGGCTCGGGTGGGTTGGCAGGGGGGAGGGGGAGGGGGAGGGGAGGGGAGGAGAGGGGAAGGGGGAAGGCAAAGACTCGTGAGCGTCAAGTCGCTGCGTTATGTGCTACGTCCGGTGTATGAATGTATGAATGTGTGAGGGGGAAAGGGAGAGGGAGGGTAGGGAATGGGGAGGGAGAAAGGGAGAAAGATAGGGAGCGATAGAGGGAAGAGAGAGAGAGAGAGAGAGAGAGAGAGAGAGAGAGAGAGAGAGAGAGAGAGAGAGAGAGAGAGAGAGAGAGAGAGAGAGATGGGAAGGGGGTCAGGAGAAGAGGAGAGGGGTTGGGGTAGGGAGAACGGGAGGCAGGGAGAGGGGGTAAAGAGGACAATAAAGGGATTATGGGGTAGGGAGGAGGACAGGGAAATGATTATGGAGGGAGGGAGAAGGGAGAAGGGAAAAGGAGAGGGGAGGAACTAAAGGAATAAAGAGGAAGGGGTTATTTAAGAGAGGGGAGAGTGCACGAAGATGAGGATAAGGGAAATGGAAGGGTCTGGCTGGAAAAGGGGAGGAGAGGGGAAATTCAATTCTTATGTGGAAAGAGAGAGAGAGGGAAGGGGGTAAGGGATAAGGGAGTATATAGATGGTGGGGGGAGTTAAGGAGATAAGAAGTATAGGAATAAAGAGGAAGGAGGAAGGAGGGGGTTAAAGGTGCGGTTGAGGGAGGGAGAGACAGAGGGGGGAGGGAGGGAGGGAGGGAGGGAGGGAGGGAGGGAGGGAGGGAGGGAGGGAGGGAGGGAGGGAAGGAAGGAAGGAAGGAGGGAGGGAGTAATAAGTTAGGAAATGAGAGGAATATATTAATGATGGAGGAAGGAGAGGAGGGAGAAGAAAGAGGGAGAAAAGAGATTGAAAGAGTCGTGATGGAGAGAGTAAGGAAGTGAGGAAATAGGTGAGAATAAAGCAGGAAGAAGGAAGGAGGACAGAGGGATAGCGGGAGGGGAAGGAGGTGGATGAGGAAGAGAAGGAGGCGGGTGCTGTATAAGGCTAAGAACCCCATGTACCCAATGAATGGCGTAATGTATGGCGAGGCATAAATTCTTCCTGGACTAAGTAAGGAAGGGACCGACCTCTAAGGAAGACGGATGGGGCTTCCTGCGGCTCGGAGACA
>NW_028234435.1:3258677-3268677 GCF_977035675.1 Penaeus japonicus
TTATTCATTTGATTATTTGTTTTGGAAGAATGTAGTAGTCTTTCTTTGACTGGAATCTATTGTTTTAAATGTTTTGCTTTTTTCTTATCGATATATATATATATTTTTTTTTTTATTCTCGATTAGAATTTTCACACTGATGAGGTAAATACAAGGTTCGTTATCCAGAAGTCAAGCGGGAAATAAGCAACACAGAAAACGGAAATTACACACGGTGACTACCATTCAAAATTGCTGACTTGCCTTTTGATAAGCGAATGAACAGACTGCAAATTTAGGGTTTCCTTTAATTCCTAGAGGACTGGATACACTGCTTGACAATTGGACGAAATGATTATAGGGGACGATTCTACGTATGAATTCTCAAGTAAGTTTTTTTATTTGTTTATGATTTTAGGTACGTCTTTCTGTGAACTTTTGTTTACTTTTTTCCTCTCTCTCTCTCACTCTCTCTCTCTGTCTCTGTCTCTCTCTCTCTCTCTCTCTCTCTCTCTCTCTCTCTCTGTCTGTCTGTCTCTCTCTCTCTCTTTCTATCTATCTATCTATCTATCTCTCTATCTTCTTTTATCGTGTGTTCGTCAACCTGTGAGCATTCTGCTTGCGTTGACATTACTTACCATGTGTAATGTTATGTGATTTGAAATCGAAAAATATCTTGATATATATTTCATTACTTTTTTGACGGTGACAAACAATTCTGAAAATCAACTGAAAAAAAAAATCCCGCGCTCTATACGGATTAAAACATTTGCGTTTTTATAGGACATGCATGCAGGCCAAGTCCGATTAACCTTCTATTTACACACAGAATTAATCCGTGTCGTTCAATCAGCTAATCACTCCCTCATTAACCTCTCCTTTATTTCCGCCCTCGTCTACCCTCCCTTTCAAACGTACTCTGCAAAACTGTCATCTTAGATTAGTAGAATTGCTAGCACATGCAATGAAATTCCCTTCTGAACGCATGATGTCATCGGCTGAGCTCTCTCTGTTGTGGCAACTTATTTACGATTAATATTGTCATTATCATAAACTTGTTATCATAATCACCATCATTAATGTTACCGATCAAAGTTAATTTATTATTAGTGGTAGTAGTAATAGTAGTAGTAGTAGTAGTGATCATGCTACCACTATCATTATCATTATCGCCACTCTTTTTGTAATTCTATTCACTGATACCATATTTAATCTCGTAGTCACCATCACCATCATTAATTAACACAAATAGCCCACAAATATCACGTGACGAGGGTCCAAAAAGACGCTGTTCCTAACGCTATCTTGCCTTAATGAATTTATGATTCGATATGCAATTGGGATTATTTTCGGCGCGCTTTTGTTTGTCTGGTCATGGAAGCATGTGGCTGCACGTGTTTGCACGAGTGATTGATGTGGACGCAGCCTTGATGGGAGCACGGCCGTGTTGCAAGAGGGCAAATAAACATAATTTCGTTGTCCGTGCGTGTTTGTTTGTGTGTGTGCGTGTGTGTGTGTGTGTGTGTGTGTATGTGCGTGCGTGTGTGTGTGTGTTTATATATATATATGTGTGTGTGTGTGTGTGTGTGTACATACATATCTTTGTCAGCAAAGATTAAATCGTATAAAGTCTGGCGCCGAGATTGGTTTGTGTTGCTCGTCCTAGGCAATAAATCTGTCTGGAATGTGCGTGTGAATAGGTGTATGATTTGTGTGCGTGTTTGAAGACATTGATAGATAGGATAACACACACAATAGCTGGATAGACAGTGGAAAAGATATTCAATTCCTTTGCGGAATTGCGAGAAAATGCAAACAATAAAGATTATTTTGATTGATGTGATGATAAGCAAGAAATAACAAAATAATTCAACTATTTGAGTTGTTTAGTGATAGCAATAACGAAGACAAACAAGACATTATCAGTATTTCCAATGTAATCAGATAAATGTATATAATAGCATTAAAAAGTGAGCTGTAAGCAGCACGCCAAGGAGGAATACATATGACATTTTCTACATTGAAAATTCTTTTGTTTCCTTTCCTCCGTTTTTTTTTTTTTTTTTCTGCTATCTGAAAGGCGATAAAGTCGACTTTGGATCTTTTGCAGGTGGTTCAGGTGTTTCTGATTTTAGAAGTATATATTTCGAGAAAAAAAATACATATCTGTAGAATATGTATATGTATCGACTTAGGATCTTTTGCAGCTGCCCCGGGTGTTTCTGGGTCGGTTTTAAAACTATTTACTTCAATATAATAACACACATACACACGTGTGTGTATGTCGATTTTGGGATCCTTTTGTGAATGGTCGAATGTGTTCCTGGGAAGATTCTGGAAACACACACTATAACTATTTGACTTCCCTGTATTGCGAAGTGTACGAAAATGCGTTTCCGACAACAATGCGAGCACTTTTATTTGGCATATTTGGTCAGACGTAATGCTCTTGGTGCAAACATTACTCGACACAGACATGACAGTGGTTCTAACTTGTAAAGAAATCTTAAGGAGAGAGAGACAAAGAAATATATATATATATATATATATATATATATATATATATATATATATATATATTATATATATGTATACATATATATTTATTATATATATATATATGTATACATATATATTTATTATATATATATATATATATGTATACATATATATTTATATACATATATATTTATATATAGATAGAGAGAGAGAGAGAGAGAGAGAGAGAGAGAGAGAGAGAGAGAGAGAGAGAGAGAATCAACAGATGGAAGATCATACCATTACTTCATACAAACTAAAAAAATATATAAAATGAAACATCTCTCTGAAGAAAAAAAACTAATAATGAAAGCAAATATTATGACGTAAAAAGGGTTATTATCATTAACGATTTTTATATGTCTAAGTGCAATGTGAAGACTAGGTAACTTCACAATGATAACACAAGAAAGAGAAAGTATATGTTGAATATATATATCATCCCTTTATCTCCTCTAATAATCAAGGACATAACATAATTCCATTTCTATATTCACTTACGAAAAACAATTAGATAAGAAGAAGCTATCTATCAAAAAATGAACTTAAAACTGACTCAAAAAAAAAGAAAAAAAAAAGAAAGAAAGAGACAATAAGAAATACAGTGTAATTATCCAATTATCAGAGTTTGAAATATTACCGCTAATTCTCTTGTCACATCAGCTGTATCGATGAACTATGAAACTGCGTCTAAATTCCCAAAACAGCAGTTCTCAGTCATTAAGAGCGTATTTCGTCCTGACCTCCCGTGACCTCCGCCAGGGGCCAGAGGTCAAAGTCGAGTTGCACGTGACCTCTGCGGTTGTGCAACTGACAAGTAAAGTGGAAAGGTTGAAGTGTTGCTCCTATTATGGCACGGCAATTAATCCGAAATATATCACTGTACTTTTTTTCGTGTGAAGCCATATTTCCCGTGAAGTGTAAGAATTTTCGTTTTTGTGTGACATACGATCCGGTTCTAAATGTGAACGAAAAAATATATATTTACACCTGTATCTTCGCGAGTGTAATAACACAGCATACACACAGTCGCTTGCACAAACGAGTTGAACAAAAAGATAACCATTGCAGGAGAGAGGAGAGGAGAATTTCCTTGTCAAGGTTTCGGCGACATCTGGAGTGGAAATAGGAGGAAAATTTACAGAAATAGAGATTATTTGAAATTAGTAAAAGCGAATTGGTAAATAAAGGATTATGATAAAGCCAGAAGAGGAGACACACACAAGCTGAAAGTAAGAAAAAAAAAAGTATAAATAAAAACGGAGAGAGACAAACACCTCATCACCCTAGCGGGATCAGCTGATTCCACGTAGCAGTGACTGACATGAATCATCACTGGCTTCATTACGTCACCTTCATGTCCAGCGTCCCCGCCTCTCTACCTGCTCTCCATCACCATCTCCTTCCTTTGCGAAATACTAATTAAGATAATGATAATAGTATTTAATTCCCTTGTACGACTGCTGTTGTCATGATAACAGAACTAATTGAACCAGGTTCACCTTTGTCGTAAAAACGCGCGCACGACCCAACGACCACGAAAAAAAAAAAACACGACCCCACGACTGCCACAGAAAAAATGGCAAATTCGACAGAAAGAGACATAAACACGATAATGACACCAACATGCATTTTGTGTAGATGAGTAGATGTTTTTTTTTGTGCTTTTTTTAAGGACCAGTCAGAATACACTTTTTTCTGGGTATGTAGTCATGAGGTTGCGTATTTACTTACTATCGCTCTCTTTCGCTGCTTATCTTGCTGAATTTGTTTTTTTTTCTTTTGTGACACATGAGGCATCTCATTACTCAGGTCACTTATATCTTTATGCAATATCTATTTCGTTACCATTAGTAGTAGTAATAATAATAGTAGTAGTTGTTGTTGTAGTAGTAGAAGTTAAAGTAGTAATAGTAGTAGTATAAGAAGAAGTTAAAGTAGTAATAGTAGTAGTATAAGAAGAAGTTAAAGTAGTAATAGTAGTAGTAGTAGTAATATTCTATGTATTTTCCCTATCATTACGGTCGTTAACATTATCACCATCATTATCATCGTCACAACCATTCCCACCCCTTCAATTCCATACTTCCTATCAACCACCCTACATGCCTGCAATACTCCCCCTAACAACAACATAGCCACCAGTGCACCGTAAGCTCTGTTACGATATACCACACAGTCAGACGAGAGTGAAAGTGAAAATCAGAACAGAAGCGAGGCAGATTAACACTGCTGTGAAAACATTGATTCGGAATGGCTGTGGCTGTGTCATAGATCTCAAATAATTGCAGTCGTCATGATGATTTACAGCAAATGATTCCTGGGGTGATGGATGGTTGTGATGGTGATAGTCCATTGCAGAGAGCGATGTAGTGAACGAAACAAAAGGGGAAAGAATGATAGAAGTGCAGCATGTTGCATTGTGAAAATATGGATATGGATATAAGGGATATAAGTATAGAGTAATGACGATAATGATGATGATGATGATGATTATCATTATCATTATTACTTTATTATCATTACTATCATTATTGCTATTATCATTGTAATTCATACTTTCATCATCGTGATCTTTATCATTATTATCATAACATCAATAAAGATGGTGATAGTGATGATTATGGTGATGCGATTAATATAATGATGATAACACAAGTAATGATAATGATGATAGAAATGATTATGTTAATGAGGATGATGACAATAATAATGATAATGACAGTAATAATGATTTTTAGTAACAATGATAATGATGCCAGCAACAGTAATGATAATGATGATAATAATGATAATGATAATAATGATAATGACAATAAAATGATAATAAAAATAAACAGTAATGATAAGAAAGATGCAAATATCAATAATTATAATAATAATGATAAGAAGAATGACTTTAATGATGATAGTAATAATAAAGATAATAATAATAATGATAATGATACTAATAATACAGATAAGAATAACAATAACAATAGTGATAGTAATGATACCAGTGATAAAATGATAAAAATTATAATAATGATAACGATAATGGTAATAATGATAATAGCAACAACAATGATGACCATAACAAAGTGGTTAATTAGCCACAGAGCTGAGCGGGCGGGAGGCAGTCCCCTATTTCGAGGTCAAGACAAGGGCTCGTCGCAAATATTGTTTATGTTAGCACGGACATTTTTTGTTATCCCCATTTCATTATCATGAATTCAACGCTGTCATTATGTTAATTATGTGCCAGTGTTTATCATTGCTGATACTTTTATTACCAGAGTCATTATCATCTGATAATTATCATTTTTAAGATATGATTGTTTTCATTATAATTTTGCTATTCTTATGGCTGTGATTTAATCATTATCTTTATGATATGATTATTATCTCCATTAACTTGCTTTTCCCATTGTAATTTCATCATGATTATCATCATTATACTTGCGTTGCCATTGTCATTATCATTAGTGTTACTCTACAACAAATGCTATCACTGTTGTAAGTTATATTACTGTTATTGGTGACACTACTACGACTATCATGATTTTCATTACCACTATCATAATCATCATACTATCATTACCTGTATTATTGTCGTTCTTATAATCTTGTTATGTGGTTATTAGTGTTATTGCCATCACCAACATTTTTAGTAGTAGTATTGTCATAATTATTACTGTAGTGAACCAGTAATTCACTAAATTACCTGTTAATAACCTCACTAGGGCATGACCTGGGTTAAATACTAATATGTCGAGATATTAATGATTGGTGAATTATTATATACCTCGCAGTTCTGATGAATATGTTAATGGTCTCAATTTGTTACAAACATGAGTGTGATTCGGCCGCGCTCGCCCGAACACCCGATCGCGTTCCTCTTTTCGATAAAGATGACCTTGGCCACGAGGGGATTTTCGTGGCATTACAAGGACATCCGGTCAATTTTACTCAGTAAGAACCTATCTCCTGAAGGGGAAAGCTAGTGGCCTGATGAAGCCGCTTATGAACGCTTTAACGTTTTAATCGCCACCACAATACAAGTAACAAGAAATTAAGATAACAAGTGATACCAATCGGTTCAAAAAACACCTGACCACCACAATTGCCATTATTTTCAGCAATGGTATAGCTCTGTCATCATCACCCTATTTATATTTATCATGTATATGTTTATTCACTAGTACTCTTGTTATATCATTTGCATCATTTATAGTCAATATTATCTTTATATTATCGAATTGAAAGCCAGAATATTAACAACCTGAAATAACACTTATAAAAGTAAGTGTAACGCCATAAGGTGTAATGCATATATATGAACATAGATTTAGTACTTAACGTAGATATCGGCTAACCACATATTTTTATGTACCTAATATAGCTTATTTCTAACAAAACAACAAACGGAGCGTGTGATTTTTTTTTTTTTTTTTTTTTTTTACATACACTTCCACTGTAATTTACAGAACTTCCGGATCATTAGCTAAAGATCTAATTGCCTCAGGCTTATACATATGACAAACGTAGATGATGTAAACCCTCTCTCTTATGACTCTTAATCTAACCATGCAAAGTAAGTTATTCAAATTATCTCTACAGCTCACATCAGACTGAACAACTTTAGTTTATCTCAAAACTGACCAACAAAGGCAGCATCTTGATGTGTGTCTCTGTTGAAAGATCAGATTCCTGTAACCCTTAAAACAGGGCCAGGGTACAAGAGGCAGCTACACCAAAGGGCAGAGTAATGTCTGAAATGCCGTACATGGTCAATATGAATTCAGAGGCTCTGGTGACATGCTTTCTAAAGATAAGTTTATAGAAAGACTCGTCAAAAGGTTTCAGAGTGAAGGGCTGAGAATTTCGTAAGGGTTTTATCAAAGGATTTCTGTGTATATCCATGTGATTATCTATCTGTCTATATATAAATATATATATATATATATATATATATATATATATATTTATATCTATATCTATATATTTATCCATCTCTCTCTATCTCTTTCTCTCTCTCTCTCTCTGTCTCTCTCTCTTTCTCTCTCTCTCTCTCTCTCTCTCTCTCTCTCTCTCTCTCTCTCTCTCTCTCTATATTATATATATATATATATATATATATATATATTATATATATTATACATATATGATCCTGTATAAATATATATACATATACATATATATATGTATATATATATATATATATATATATATATATATATATATATATATATATATATATATATATATATATATATGCATGTGTGTGTGTGTGTGTGCAGTTCTCTTTCTAAGGCCGTAGTGTTGATCTGGGAAAATTTTCCTTTCGCTAGTTCACAAAAATCTATATCTATTCACTGAGAATATACACAGATAGATATATATATAGGTGGCGTATGAATGAATAAACACATGAGTAAATCGTCCAAAATGGGTCTTCAACGATGCCTTAAGAAAGAATCCAGTTTGACTTTATGACCAAATTAATAAAGCAAAGTTCCAGCTCTCAAGTCTTTCTCTATTTTTTTCTCTGTTTTTGTACTCATTTCTGGCATAATGAAGAAAACAAGACTTCCAAATATGTCTGAGCGCTTACACAGGTGCAGAATGACGTGAATGTGAATAAATCTAATCGGTATTTGCAAACTAACCTTAATGTTCCGTACACACAGATAATTTGTTTAAAACCATACCTGCCATTCCTTATTGGTTGGTCGCGTGCTCGAAAAGGAATAATCACCAATAGGCTTATCTTGGCTGGATTCTGCTAGCCAATCTCAGCTGAGTGTTTACCTGCTGAATAAACATAATTTTCTGGGACTCGTAACCTCTAATGTTTTTTTTTTTTTTTTTTTTTTTTTTTTGGGGGGGGGGGGGGGGGGGTAAACTATATATATAAGTAAATGTGAAATATGCAAATATACAGAAAGCCAAAAGAAGAATGAGGAAAAGAAATAGGAAGTGAATAGGTACAAAGAAAGAAAGAGAAAGGGAAATTAACGTTAGTAAGAATATATGAATGTCTAAGACACTCATGTTTTGTTTTTGTTTTTCTTTCTTTTTTTATCGAACTACTTTTAGATAATCATGAAATGCACAAAGAGACAGAAAGCCTAAAGAAAGGCAAGGAATAAGAGGTATGAGGTAAATAAGTAGAAAGAAAGAGAAAAGATGAGAAAACGTAACGGAAATAAAAACGTAAGAATGTCTAAATAAGGGTAACAGAACACGAGTCACCTATCCAACCGAGCAGCTGATACAAATACCTATATTCTATTGATGATGAGGGTAATAATGATGACTATATCTTCATGAATATTAATGATAATGATAATAGTCATGATGGTAGTAGTAATCATAATAGTGGTAATAGTCGTAGTTATAATAATAATAATAATGATAGTAATAATGATAATGAGAACAACAGCAATAACAATAACAATAATAGTGTTTAGAAGAAAAAAAATAAGATAAAAAAGGAAACGAGATTAAAAATATATACAAAATGAACTAAAAAAAACAAAAAAAAAAAACAATCTATATAAATAACAATTTACATCTTCAGGATTCTCTTCTCCTCCTCTTGAAAGAAGACCACCGACAAAGGCCGCGTGACAACAAAGGAGGACAGGACACACCACACTTCACAGCCCAAGAACCAACCAACAGGTGTTGTGATTGCGCGACCGCTGTTTACACCACACAACCACACGTCGTTTGGCGCAGGGCGGGCGATGTCTCTTGAAGTTTTGAGTTTATTTGTCGTTCTTGTCTTCTCTATCTTGTCTTCGCTTTTTTATCGTTATGATACTTACATACATGGAGTGTTATAAAGGCTATGTGTGTACTTAGATGGAATGAAACAGCACAGTGAGAAAGGAGTTTGGAATGTGACGTTTCGAGTGAGACTAAATTCCTCATCAGACGTAAGATTGAATTTGGCTTTATCGAGTGGTGAGTACGTCTCGTAGTGGCTTTGCTATATTCCATGCACTAATATTCACACACACACACACAAACACACGTGGTGAGTGGCATTGGGTGTGTAGTGTATGACTGGTAAGCATAATATTCTATATATATTCTATATATATTATGTAGTAAAATTATAATATATGTGTGTGTGGCTATGTATGTGTGTGTCTATGTGTCTATATATATATATATACATATATATATATATATATATATATATACATATATATACATATATATATATATATATATGTATATATATGTGTATATATATTATTATAATTATATATTATATTAGCACACACACACAGACACACAACACACACACACACAACACACACCACTATATTATTATATATATTATATATATATATATTAATATATATATAGATATCTGTGTGTGTGTGGTGTGTGTGTGTGTGTGTGTTGTGGTGTGTGTGTGTGTGTGTGTATGCACATACACACAACCACAACACCCACACACACACACACCACACACTACAATATATTA
>NW_028234435.1:3296177-3298677 GCF_977035675.1 Penaeus japonicus
ACACCAATGTTGGCGCATAATTCAGACTGATTTGTATTCAAAACTTGAAACTGAACAAGAATCATTGCAAATGGAATCGGCAACACCGCCTCGTTAAAGAAAGTAATTATCGTTTTATAACATTTCGCCGTAACGGCAATGCTAATAAATCCTGCTAGCTTCGGTCGCGTAAGAATAACAAGAAAAAAAGAACTAGAGTGCACCGCCTAGATACATTGTGTTGTATTTAAAAAAAAATGAAAGTACTTCAAATGATTATTCTTATCTGATCGACAGAAATTTCATATTATAATATATATATAAATATATATAATATATATATATTATATATATATATATATATATATATATATAATATGTATATAGATATATATATATATAATATAGATATATGTATATATATAGATATATATGAATATATATAGATATATGTATGAATATATATAGATATGTATAAATATATATATATATATATATATATATATATATATATATATATATATATATATATACATCAATTTCCACTAATTCATGAGGCTATAGACTTCTTCCCCCCGGCAGAGTATTGTTTATTCAAAGCATCATAATCTTCACACTGTCACCATCTCTGTGACAGTCGAACAATGCCAGCACGTCACCATACTTCAGGGTAAGAATCTCGACAGAATAGCAGGTCTGAATATGCTCCTCCCCAGCTGCAATTTACAAATGGTTCCTGTTCATTCACTTTCTGAATCTCTATTCTTTATTTTCTTTTTGGAATTATTGACTCTTTCTCTTCGGCTCTCCAGTCCACTTAGTGTTTATCATATTACTGCCATATATCATCTTTTCTTTATCCACGTATTTATATATTCTATCTATTCACCTATTCACATATATTGTTTTTTTTTATCTATTTTCAGATTAATCTATCCAGATTTCACTTTTTATCTATCTTTTATGTACATTATGCTCTTTTTATCAGTATTTATATCATATCTATTTCTGTGTTAGTCTTCCCTTCCCATTTCCTCTCCTTTCCTTCCTCCTTTCTCGTCTCCCCCCCCAAAAAAAAAATCGTTTATATCTTTGCGCTAAGAATTCTCCCAGTGAAAAAAAACGATTCATCTTCAAGATCTCGGAATATCTCTTTGAAAAAACTTGGAAAGAACTTCTTGTCTCCCTCTCTCTCTCTCTCTCTCTCTCTCTCTCTCTCTCTCTCTCTCTCTCTCTCTCTCTCTCTCTCTCTCTCTCTCTCTCTCTCTCTCTCTCTCTCTCTCTCTCTCTCTCTCTCTCTCTCTCTTCATAAAAAGATTTTTTTTTTTAAGTAACTGAAATATCTCTTCGATAGTATTTATAAAGGATGAAACAACACGTAAAATATTTTCACATCTGTCTACGTCAAATCACGAAGTCGCTTTATAAGAATTACAATCAGAAATTAAATTAAATCCAGAAGTGTAAGGTTTACTGCCTACCGTAATTTATTGCACCATCATGATACTGAAATACCTCTGAAAATATTCACAAAAGAAGAACCCACACAAAAAAAAAAATTATATTTCACATCTATCTAGGTCACATCAAGAAGTCACCTCATAAGACGCACATTTCCCCTTCAAGAAATCGAAATATATCTTGAAAAATCCAATCGAAATATATCTTGAAAAATCCAATCGAAATATGTCTTGAAAAATCCAATCGAAATATATCTTTAAAAAATCCAATCGAAATATATCTTAAAAATTCCAATCGAAATATATCTTGAAAAATCCAATCGAAATATATCTTGAAAAATCCAATCGAAATATATCTTGAAAAATCCAATCGAAATATATCTTGAAAAATCCAATCGAAATATATCTTTAAAAATCCAATCGAAATATATCTTGAAAAATCCAATCGAAATATATCTTGAAAAATCCAATCGAAATATATCTTGAAAAATCCAATCGAAATATATCTTGAAAAATCCAATCGAAATATATCTTGAAAAATCCAATCGAAATATATCTTGAAAAATCCAATCGAAATATATCTTGAAAAATCCAATCGAAATATATCTTGAAAAATCAAATCGAAATATATCTTGAAAAAATCAAATCGAAATATATCTTGAAAAAATCAAATCGAGATATATCTTGAAAAATCTAATCGAAATATATCTTGAAAAATCCAATCGAAATATATCTTGAAAAATCCAATCGAAATATATCTTGAAAAATCCAATCGAAATATATCTTGAAAAATCCCGACGCGTGAGGTTTACTGCCTATCCAATCGCCAGCAAGACTTTTATACGAAGGGGCGATGTCGATCGACGAAACCCCCTTAAGAGACCTATCGCGCGTGTTTGAGGTTTCTGAAACACCGATTTCAATTAAGAGTTCTCTTTTTTTCTCTTTTTTAGTGCCCCCCCCCCCTTTTTTTAAGTGTTTTTGTCTTGTGGTCTGTTTTTCTCGGGCTGGGGAAGGAGAAGGTCTAGAGCCTGGCTTAAGTGCGGGATGTGGTTGATGGT
>NW_028234435.1:3311177-3313677 GCF_977035675.1 Penaeus japonicus
TTGTAACAAAAAACAATTTTGACGAATCCAATCTTACAATCCTCTCAAGGCTGTTTCGGGGCAAAATGTATGTTTCTTGTTTTAATTAATCTAAAAAGGAATCTAGAAAGCTTAATTTAATTAGTATGTTTATATGCTACCCCTTTCTTCGTTCAGTCAGTCATGTAGTACATATATCTTGTGCTGTTGGATCAAATTTATGTAAACAAATCTGCCTCGCAATCGCTTGAACTGTCTAGGTAATATCTGCTATGTTTGTATACATTAGATTTTTGCATAAAATAGACTCTATTCCGCGTGATATGGAACCTATAGAACTCGGAATATTTCAACTTCATAAAATTAGGATGAGGTTTGTATTTTTTGAACAGCCAATGATAACTCAAAGTGTACAGCTTCGTTTAAGAATTTCAGCTACCAAAGAATTATAGAATCATTATGGAAAATCTCAATGTAATATGTATTAATATTGAGAGCATTATTATTAGTGCTGTGATATTGTGCATAATCCTGATGTGTGGATTGAGTTTGTAAACTGCAGCAGAAGTAATATCAATATATACCAACCGTTAATGTTTTACTAATAATGGTGATAATTTTTTTTGACATAATAAAAAGTTGGAATTTTCGCTCTATATTAAAAGCTTGTCCGCCCCCTTAAAAAAACGTAATAATAATATCAGAAAAGGTGCTTCATATACTGCTGCGTAAATCTAACTATGCTATGAGCCACTGCCTTGATTAATGTATATGTTGCTGAATGTTCTATTCATTAAGTTAATATTTGACAGTATATCTAAGATATTATTGGTTGTATTCTGTCTGATAGATTTCGTACTTTACTATCAAATCTATAATTTATACTATATAATTATCAATTTCTTGTTCCATATAGCTATATCACAGAGGCCTGTTTCAGACATACAGAATTATCAGGGACCGCTGTGGAAAGTAGGAAGCCGTGCTTTCAAATAACCAGCGGTATCACAGAACACTTAAATTATATGCGTCGAATTTATCCCTCCATCGTGAAGAAGAATAAAGAATCGATGAATCTGTATGAAACCCATAAAAAAATTGTAAGATCAATGGCGCCCTTCATCCTTCTATTTTTTTCCCGTCTGTCGCGTTCTTAAATATAACCATTTTGAAGAACTATTATACTCTTTTCAACAAGTGACTACCTATTCGCGTCTACGGTGAACAGCAAGAAAACGGTCTACCTAAAAGAAATAATAAAAATAGGTGTAATTATCGATGTCCACCGAAAATGCCAGGCCTTTTTACCGTCCATGGCGGAGGGTGAGAACTCGATGCGTCTGAAACAAGGTAGATGCATGAAACTTTCGAGGCGAAAATGGGCGGCACAAGGTTCGTGTGCGGATCTATCTCTGACCAAGATCGATGTTTCTTCTTGTACTAATGCAAGTATTGTTTCTTCCCTCCCCTCCCCCCACCCCCCATCTCTCTCTCTCTCTCTCTCTCTCTCTCTCTCTCTCTCTCTCTCTCTCTCTCTCTCTCTCTCTCTCTCTCTCTCTCTCTCTCTCTGTTCCTCATACTCCCTTTTCTTTGTGCTTTTTTAGCGAACATCATTTGCCTTTTTTGCGTCCGGGACTTGACGTTTGACGTGCAGGTAATCTCCAATGTTAGCAATTTTCAGCTAAGCTACCTGTTATGGCTTGGTCCTCCTTCATCAGGATAGAAGGCTGAGCCAAAACGACCTGAAGGTGCGGCCTGTGTGGAGGTTATGGACATCCTAGGGATTTATTCTTCCTGTCAAGGACTGAAGAGCTTCTGTGTATCCTCCCGCAGGTAATCAACATGCAAGTGTGGTCGTTCTTCGAAGTAAATAAGTGAAAACAATAATTCGTGCGGAAAAGGTGCTCAGTTTGTTATAAGTGATCTTTTTGCAATGATAGATGTTATCAAACCTTGTACAGTTTTATAAGCATCTCGCCAGTTTTACAATTCAAAGTTTTTTTATCGATAGATATAAGCACCACCATCTCAATCTCCATCTCTCTCTCTCTCTATCTATCTATCTATCTATCTCTATCTCTATCTCTATCTCTATCTCTATCTCTATCTCTCTCTCTCTCTCTCTCTCTCTCTCTCTCTCTCTCTCTCTCTCTCTCTCTCTCTCTCTCTCTCTCTCTCTCTCTCTCTCTCTCTCTCTCTCTCTCTCTCTCTCTCTCTCTCTCTCTCTCTCTCTCTCTCTCTCTCTCTCTCTCTCTCTCTCTCTCTCTCTAGTTAGACAAATGAAATGCGTAAAATGAACAAAGCGGCAAATGAGAACTTAAATCCCGACCTCCACAAAAAGGAGTGGACGAGCCTCGCGTAAAGTCTTCAGTCCACGCCCAGGGGATGGTCTGAGGGGTGACTCATCCTCTTCTGCAACGCACTTGATTCTACCTCTTGCGTCGGGGCTACAGGGCCGTTTCCCATGCCTATCGCCTCGGTTTCCTTAAGGTAGAATTCTCCATCTTCTCTTTCATCTTCT
>NW_028234435.1:3323677-3328677 GCF_977035675.1 Penaeus japonicus
TCAAATATTAATAATAATAATAATAATAATAATAATAACAATCAAAACAATAACAATGATGATGATAACTAAAAGTCCTGAAGTTTGGCATTCAAAGCAAAAGCAATAATAAAGACGTATACTTCCAAGAACAATTCTCACATTTACTAAATATGTAAGTAGGAGTGTACATGAAAGGGAACAAGATGTGACAATTCAAACAAATTCTAAGGTCAGATAGAGGTGATGGCTTAAAACAGACAAGCTTCTGGACTATAACAAATGCTGTAAGATTCACCTTTCATTGACCATCATGAAGGTTAGTTTCAAACACTAGAAAACATAAAATATGTAAACCACTTTGAAATATTTGCAGATTGATTAAAAATAAAGGCACCTAGTTCCATCTCAGCAGCTATATGCATACAACATACAAACATTACAACAATCTGGAGCAACTGCACAAATCACAGAAGCAGGACAATTTGCTATAATGCAAGGATTGCAATACATTCAATACAATAGATTAACTAACACAGTAAATTTCACTGACTCCCACTCTGCAATGCAACTAATAAAAAATTTCATACCCAATAATTCCATATCAGATGCAACAACTAATATATGCTTTAAACCAAATCCAAAATCAAAATACATCATAAATAAAACACAAAAAATGCAAATTTGGGAGGAACAATTAGACACTATGCTATCCTCAAAAACTATTACCTCAATGACAACAGCTCTCAACCATTGTCCAGAGCTAAAAATAGAAAACTAGATATATGCCTGATGTGAGTCAGAACTAAACACACAAGACTAAAACAACATTAACATAGACTGAGAATTGAAATTGAACCAGCATGCAGATGGTGCCACCAAGAGAATAAAAACTTCAGCATCCGAGATCTGATCTACATACCTTCAGAGGAATAAAAATTCATAATTCTGACATGTCTTTACAACAGGAGCCAATCATTCACTAGTGAAGAAGTACTACAATTTAAGACATTTGAAAATTTTCCTAAAGAGAATAATAATAGACATCATATAAATTACAAGAACAGAAGAAAGACTCCATAAAATCTGATCCAGGGAATATAGACATCAAAAGTCTACAACCCTATGAAGAAGAAAGAAAGAAAGATGTGATAATTCAAATATACTCCAAGCTCAGATATAGATGATGGCTTGAAACAGACAAGCTACTGGATACTATAGGTAAACCAACGTTGCATGATTCACCTTTAACTGAATAAGTAATGTATGCGTATGGGTGGTTATGGGTGTATATGGGTGCTGAATGGGTGTGTGTGTGTAGATCTAAGGGTAGTGTGGGTTTACATGGAAGTGGATGTGCATGGATGTGGGTATGTGTGGAAGTGAGTGTGGATGGGTGGGTGAGTATGAGTGGGAATGGATGGATGTGGGTTGGTGAGTGGGTACATAAGGGTGGATGAGGGTGGGTATGAGTGTGTGTGTATGTGTTGGTGTGGGTGTATATGGGCTGGGTGTGGAGGTTTGTGCTTTCTTTTCTTTTTATACAGAAAAATTGGTCCCTTCAAACAGTAATACATTGTACTTTGGAATAAAGAACAAAAATATGACACAACACTCTAGTTATAATATAACATTTATTTTTTTTCTTTTCTCTTTCTCCTTTCTTAAAACTTCAAAACATGTGAAAAATAAATATCCATGTAAATGCAATGTAGATGCTAAGAATTCCTTAACTGTTAACTTGAAGTAAAAATACATCTGCATTTGAATTATCATGTCAATATCTAAAATATAGAAGCAAACAATACCAAACATGTTCTCATGAAAAACAGTTCTAATAATTATATATTTCATGTTATATCTAAAAGTAGCAAACCTTACACTCAACTCACTAACACCACAAGCAGGAACTTCTACCATACCAAACTGGAAGTACTGGCCGTATGTCCAACCAAATACTCCACACCAGTGAGAGCTGAAATAAGACTTTGTAATAACATGGGATAGTTTTCAAAAATCTAAAGTAATATAAACCAATATAATTTTTTTATCACAGAAAATAAAACAATAATTAAAATCTTTACATGGCATAAAAAGGGATCAATTATACAATTCAAAATGTAAAAATAAAAATTGATTCAAAACTCAGCATACACTAAAGAAAAAACACACGTGACTAACTTCAGTGACAAAATTTTAGCTTTTAATTTGCGCTTCTGAGGTTTAAAGAAGACAACAATACTTTTTTTCACGTTAACAACTTCTACAAGGTCCTTGCACATATTTCCTGAATAGTTTAGAAGTTTTTAGGTCAACCAGTCCAATCTATTTTATGTCTGTGATTTCTTTGTTTAGGTTAAGGTAGTCCCTTTAAAGATATTTAGTTTTGGCAGTGCTTGTCTTGCCTGAATAGTGCATTACTGCAGAAGCTTCCCAGTCAATCAACCAATCCTGTTTTATGCTTGAGACTACCCTATTTGAGTTAATGTATAACCCTTGTAGGTCTTTGGTTTTGGCACTGCTACCCTTACCTGATTTGATGCACTTCCACAGGGCATCCATAATTCAGCTCAGCTATAAAGTAAGCACAGATTCCTCCAAACCACAGGAGAGGTTAAAGCTTGCAAGTCTTTTTTAGAAAAACTCCCCTTGCTATCTTTGATCCTCACAGTGCTATCAGGAAGAGCAATGTACAGTGTAACAAAGTATCAATATGAATTGATGATATGACCTATAAGCAGTCCTGTAGGTGCTCCCACAATCATGAAAAGGTCAATAACTGCAAAGCACATTGTCTGATTACTTATCTTGGTTGTTTCCGATATGTGTATTATAGGCCATTATAAGGGTTATAAAACCTCCTATCAGAGCCTAAGGCACTCCTGCCAGAAGAATAAAGAGAGAAGGATGATTAGGCTAATGTGCAGTCATCTGAAATAGCTATGATATTTACAAATGAATAAAGTTCAAATGAGACGTAGAGTCAAAACTGAGATAGGATGTATTTCTAACCTCTGATATAAAACTATAGAGAACTAAGTCAAAGAAGTAATTTATAAGATAACATGTATACATAAATTCAAAACTAATATGGAACATCAAAACTGATTTATGATATATAATCAGTCAAATCTAAAAGGACATAATTGAGTTGAATAAATAAATGAGTATCATACAGACAAGTACTTACAAGGCACAATAAAGAAAAATAGTATTTACAGGGTACACTAAATTAGTATTTACAAATTACGATAAAGTGAAAGCAAAAGATCATACAATCGAGTAATCATAGGTCACAATAAAGTCAAATCATAGTATTAGACACTTCATTAGTAGGTAAAATAAAATTGTAAAAATAGCCTCATATAATCAAAGGTTTACAGCTATAGTGAAGTTAAAAGTACTTACATGGCAGACTAAGGCAGGGCAAGATTATCAGCAGCTTCTGCCAATGCTTGTCACTCCAGTAACCCAAAGCAAAAGCAAACAATACTGATGGTATGTATGTTGTTAATCTAATTCATGAGACACTGTATTCCACGCTGTCCTCTGGGTTTGGTACTAAGTCTGCACAGGTTTGACCTTCTCTGCAGAACTCTTCAATACACACCTGAAAGATGCCAAATTGATATCAAGTCAATCTGAATAAAATTAACTAAAAAAATAATGAAATAAAATCATTTATGCATCACATATATATCTCTAGGTTTATATAAAAAAAATCAATTTGGATCAAATACATCATAGAAAAAAATGCCTCGGAACATATCAATGTATTATTCCATGTACTGCATAGCCTACCCTATGTGTATCTTTAAACTGTAATCATACTATCTTTTTTCCTTCAGTTATATTATCTCATTTACATTCTGCAACACTCTTTCCAAGTGAGAAAGTAATTCCTAATTCTACCTCCTGAATCCATGCTACCTAGGGTGATCAATTTAACTTTTTATTTATGCTTCACATGAAAAAGTCTTGTTATAATTCTTAAACAGGAGATAAGTTCTTTACTGAGAGAAAGAAGGTAATTGATTAATATACACCTTTCTAAGAAACTTATCAAACTATAAAGTGGCAAACATCAGGTTCTCTAGAAAAACTGATTCATTCACCTTCTCTAGCAAGAAACATGTTGAAAAAGCAGATTGAACAGCCGAGGATAGTACATACAAGAAGAGAACTGGCTCTACAGTAATACTTTGATGGTTGTACCACTTTACAGAAGTGCCCATGGCCTTGGTTTCCACCTCAGGTTCTCTTTGTTCCAAAGTATTGTTGGTGTCAAAGAAGCACCATTGTTGATCTGGATCTAATACTTTCTGGAGAAGTTGTTCTTTGTCTCCCTTCTTCCCTGGGACTCAAGTTTTGTCTGTAGGGAGTCCAAGCTCTTCTTTTTGGCTAATATTACTTCCTCACTACGTTCATGGGCTTCTATTACGCTGACCTCTTCATATGCACTAACCCATAATATGATGCCAGGTGATACTGTGTTGATGGCTCTTGGAACTTTATTACTCCATAATCTGTAAGCATCCGCAATAATGTCTTCTTTTTGTTTGACAATGATATATCTATGTCTTTCCAAAAGATAGTTTGAGTTGAAAAAATCTTTGCTGCTGCATGGAAAAGCCATCTAGATTAGGAGGCTATGCCAATATCTTTTGGAAAATCCAGTCCTTCTTCATATATTATTGGACATAGAGATATTATGCCATTTTTCATCCTCTCATTTTTGTTGTTTTATTCCTTTGGGTGATCCTATTTTCTAACTTTCACAAGTAAGAGCCGGACATAATCAGTTCTTTATTGGATACTCCTATCACTTTCTTGGGATTCAGTGTCATTTTTCCTTACAGATTTCTTTAGTTCTCCTCAATGATCTTCAAAGATTACATCCAAACTATCATTTGTGTTACAATAAACATTAGAAATGTCTTTGTTAATAGATTTTACTCCCCTTTCAAATACATGTGATTCAGCCCTGTGTTGTCCAAAAGCTGAGATGTCAATTTGGCAAC
>NW_028234435.1:3353677-3363677 GCF_977035675.1 Penaeus japonicus
CCTTGCCATTTTAGTTGCATTTGATGATGATTGTTTTATATATATAATGATGACAAATATCAGATAAGGTACTTTCCAGTGCATATAGACTAAGTGTTCAAAATTGACCATGTGTATTGTTCCTTATTAGTTTGTAAATTACTAGGGAGGTCAACAAGCTTTTTCTTGCCAGAATTTAGGTTTATTTGCCTTTTCAGGAGCTGTTTTTCTACGTGCAATTGTGGCCTTACCAATACTTTCTGCAGATTAATTATTATACCCAAGATCATTGTTTTAAGAGTTCTTTATGGCTTTTACCTGAGTATTTTTTAAATGCTAGTGGTCTTATTTTAAACATATACTGTACCTAGTCATGATGATAATATGAAAAGGGTAAGACCCGTAATTGTGCTTATTCTGCCCATAATTAATTTATAGTATTAATCTTGTGGCAATTGTAGTGATTATGATTGTAATTGTCATCATCACTTGCTTATTACTCATAGGGCAATAAAGAAAGACAGTGATCTAAAATCCCCGTCATGTATGTCACAACACCCGCA
The DNA here is from genome assembly GCF_977035675.1 of Penaeus japonicus. Lineage (NCBI taxonomy): Eukaryota > Metazoa > Arthropoda > Malacostraca > Decapoda > Penaeidae > Penaeus > Penaeus japonicus. The sequence goes on from NW_028234435.1 coordinate 3,354,220, forward strand.
ACCAGGCCAAAAACTCCTCTGTCATGTATGTCATGACACCTGTCTAAAAGGGGTTAAGGGTATAATATAGTTAGGAATAGGACATTTTATGCTATATGGTGTGTACTCTTTTGAATATAATTTTTTTCCTATATCTGAAATAGTTAAACTGTAGGAGTTTGTCAAAAGAAATTACTGCAAATGTAGACACAATTTGGGGTATACCCGTTAGTCCTTCTTTTTACTTTTTATAGTTATATCAGCTAATGTGATATTAACTTCTTGGCTGTGTAAATCACAAAAATGCTGCAACTTGAAATGAAACTTTCCATGAGAGATGTAGTTCAATTCTTCTCCAATTTAATTTTGTTTTTTGACAAGTGTCATTTATAATATGAACAAATTTTATGTTGAGTTTTACTTTATACATTTATATGAGCAAATATATGTTTCTTTATATATGCTGGCTACTTATGAGCAATGTTTGCAGATTCTCAATATTTTATATCATTTATTCAAGCAGTAGTTTCTTTAAAAATAAAAGATAAAAGGTAGCCAAAAAATTAACTTTCTTTTAGTGTTTGATGAAAGTTATGGTAATTTTTTAAAAATTCATTATTTACCATAGTGAAGTATATGAATTGGTAATATTGCCTTTTTTTAAGGAAAATTGACATCTGGGAGTAATTTTATGCTTAATTAATACAGCCAAAGGGTTAAGCACAACTCAATTTGAAAGTAGATATAAGTGCATTTGAAAATAGATATGTGCAGTATAGCTATTTGTCATATTAGCAGCTGCATCTGGCAAAGATTATATGAAAGTAATTAATGTAACAGGATCATTCATTAGTATAAAAAACATTTTCTGTGTGTTGTGCTGGCAATGTGTATTTAGTATTTCCTCACCAGACTGTTTTCATTTCAGAAAATGGCATCCTCATCCATTGAGGTGATGGCCGGAGGTGCAGGAGATGTTAAGGTGATGCTCATGGATGATGGAGTAGCCGATGGCACCATGGCAGAAGAAATGCATACAATTATCACCTCTGACACAGCACAGGCTCAAATTGTACCAGCTATGGAAGCTGTCGGTGCCACCAGTCAAGAAGAGGTAAGAAAATGAGTTCTTGCAATTGTATTTTTATAGTTATTTTATTGCATTGGTGTTATAAATTAATCTTACTGATAACCTATTTTGACTCATCATATGTTTGTATTCTTGTGTGGCCCTTATTGATATTGAATTAACATTAAAAAGTAGAAGTGTTAGAATGTCTACTTGATTGATTTCTATATTCTCACATCTATTTTGAAATTTGTTTCTAAAAGATAATCTTGCATATGATTGGCCTTAATCATCCTTCATCAGAAGTCAGTGATTAGTAAATCTATGTTTAGATTATTATGGAAGAGGGACCTGTAACCCTGCTGGCATTTATGTCTTCAATTTTTGTATGAGAATTTGAGTTTCAATACCAGCATTTGTGTATGAATATGTCATGTTTCCATATTCCACTGAAATCAACCTTTTGTAAGCGATATTCTGTCTTTTGGTGGTAACAACACTGTTTAAAGCAACTATATTGGCATCACCCCCCAATGGTGATGTCCTTATATTTGCTATGAAGAATTTGTCAAAATCAGTAAGAGTCGTATGAGCTAAGTTTACAAACTAACAATTTTGCATACTTATAGATTTGACTGAAAAATATGTACTACTTGATTTATTCTGAACTGACTACAGTTTATGAGTTTGTATTTTGTGTTTATTGTATGTCATATTCAGGTTTATGTTTTCCTTTGCAGGACTTCCCTGATGTTGGGAGCGAGTTTCACACACTGGAAGGAATGGAGCCTCCACCCGGAACCATCATCTTCTCTCCCCAGGACCTAATGAGGCCAACAAAGCCCATGAGAGGTGGCAAGTCCAGAGGTGGAGGCCGTTCAGCTTTAGCTTCTGTCAAGCAGGAACCGGGAGCCCCACCAACACTTGGGGGATCCCAGACTCTGGAGATGCCCGTTGCTTGTGAAGTCTGTGGTAAAGTGATGATGACTGGGAAGACATTGGTGCAACACATGGCAATCCACTCAGACCTCAAGCCTTTCCAGTGCCCCCATTGCCCAAAGTCATTTGCTCGCAAAGTCCACCTCCAAGGGCACTTGGTGGTGCATGGAATAGAAAAGCAGTTTGAGTGTCCTGTCTGCCACCAAAGGTTTAGTCGGCAGGATTGTGTGAAGGTCCATATGCGGCTTCATGACAAAAGCAAGTGTGTGTATTGTGATGTGTGTCACAAGGCTTTCCTCACCGTAGGGGCTTTGAATATTCATCTCCGAATTCACAGAGGGGAAAAACCTTTTAAGTGCCATCTCTGTGGGAAGTGCTTTACACAGAAAAATCATCTCATAACTCACATTAAACGACACACAAAAGTAACCGATGAACATTTCACCAAAAAGCTCGGGCCGAGAATGTTCAAGTGTGAACATTGCCCCCGTTCCTTTATTCGTCTTAGTGATTATGAACGTCATGTGCAGTGGAATCATGGAGCCATTGCTGAAGGTAGTGTTGTTGACAAGCTGCCAACAGTTGGCAATCTGTTGGAGGGTGAAATGCAACAGACAGGCTTAGCTCCACAAATTTTCAAAGTACCAAAGGATGCCCTTAATAGTAAACCCAGGTCACGTAGAACCAAAAAGGTGATGTGCAACACCTCAACTCAGACAGATGAGGAAGGAGGTCATGTAATCATTCCCCGCCAGTATCAGGTGTCGGCAGCAACACAAGTGTCGGCACCCCCCACACCCAGGCCTGCAGATGATGATATGTATGAGAATGACATATTTGATGAAGGCATGGATCGCAACTACAGTTCAGATGAGGATGAGCCTTTAGATGGGGATGGTGAGGAATCTGTTGAGAGAAGGGTATTCCCAATGCCTGAGTCAGCAGAGATGGCCTCTGATCCAATTCAAGATGCAGCATTTGATGCTATTGTTCAAGGAAATTCTAAACCAGCTGCACAAACTGAACCAGAGAATACAGAAGACCAACATGCAGCATTTCTGCAAGAAGTGGTTTCAACACTTAACAAGCAGGAAGTTGTAAGGAATACCAATGAAAAGGTTACTGAGGAAGAAGAGGAGGAAGAAAGCAGTGAAAGAAATCTTGAAAGTGAAAAGTCAGTGGACAGCATGCCTAATGAGAGAATAATAAACATTGCGGACGTGAATGATTTATCAGTAGAAGAAGCACCTTTACCTGAGAAGCAAGTCACAAAGACAATTCCCGAACCAATGGAAAGAGTGGAAGAGAACCAGGAGCATATTTTTGATCTCCCAGAACTGAATAAACCGAAAAGTGGACCAGTTCCTGGCAGAAAACCTCGGGGCCGCAAGAAAAGTGTGTTTGGACTTTCAGGTGCAGCTGAACTTCGTGCTATTAGAAAGAACATGATGAAAAGCTTAATAAGTGTTGCTGCAGAAGAAGCAAAAATTGTGGAGGTGGAAGCTGAAGAAGGAAAGAGTTCAGCAAATGTTACTCCAGAGGATGGCGAAACTGAGGGTAGAGGTAAGAGAATGGCAAAGAACAAGCAGCATGGGAAGGACTTTGTCTGCAACATGAAGAACTGTGAAACTTGCTTCTCAACACAAAAGACAACCACAAAGATGCAACCAAAGTTCAAGGTTAAGGTAAAAGAGAAGGCTACCCCAGAGAAGCCAGAAGTAGCTAGAAAAGTAGTACCTATTCCTACAAAAGAACCAATTAAGCAGTTCATTAGAGAAATTACAAAAGTGGCTGAGAAGCGGCCCATGGAACAGAATGCACCCAGTAGTCACAGAGAATCGGAAGAAAAGAAAATAAAGATGGAGCAAAAGCATGATGAAACCAAGATGAAAGTTGATAATCGTGTGGGATCTTACCCTGTAGATATTACAGCCAGCCCACTGACAAATAAAACAAAGAAAGAGGACTTCTTTGTTGCTACAAGTAATGCTGACAGTATTGTATCACCACCAGTGGAACTCATGTCTTTTTGTATTCCAACATATTCATGCAAACTGTGTGGGAGAGAATTTAGGTTTGAGGGTAAATTGCATCGTCACATAGAATCGGTCCACCAAAACAAAGCCATATTCTCACCAGACGTGAAGCCTGGTCGTGGGTCATCTAAGGTTGTGCTCATCAACAATACAGAGGTTAGTCAGCCAGAGCCTGTTGCTGAGCCTGAAAATCCTGAGATTGCTGCTTTGCGCTCTGAGTGGGACGATGATGATGATGATGAGGAAGAGGAAATGGACACACCCTCTGTTCCAGTCAGTGCTCCAGTTCCAACAATCACCACTCATCAGCCCATAACAATTATAACACGTGATATTGCACCAGTGACAACAACTATAACAGATGCATACAGTTCAGGAGTGAAAGTTAATATGAATAAATTGGCAGGTCTCTTGCCTCCAGGCAAGACAATACCTGTTGTTTCTGAGGCAGGAAGGGTGAAGGAAGAGACGAGTGCTTCAATCATGACACCAGCTGTTTCATCTTCCCAACCAAGAGAACCAGAAACCATAATGGCAGATACACTAGACATGAAATGTCGGCGATTGCTTGAAAAATTATTTGATCATGATCTGCTCATGAACTGTGGACTGTTAGAAGAGCATGTGTCAGTGGTTCTTGGTAGAGTACTCCAACATTATGGTGTGAAAATGATTGAAGATTATGGTCAAGGCCAGTATGAAGTACTCAAATATAACCTTTGGCGATTGATTGAATGGAAGGTAACAATGGAACAAATGGAGGAGTTCTACACAGCTGGCAAGAGTGTGGAAGAGATGATGAATGACATTATGAATGAACGTGTGCCCATTGTTTCGCATCATTTTGTGCCACAGGAACAAGCTGCCCAGGGTCATGTGCAGGTTAGTCAGGCTGGTCAGGTCACCCAGGTTGAGGCTGTGGATGTTGGTGATGGTCAGATGGTCCTTCAGCAAGTCACTGGAGTCCTAGGTGGACCAATCAACTTACCTGAAGGTGTAACTCAAGTAGTTCTTGCACAAGACGTGCCACCAGACCTTCTCCAAGGAGCTCACATTGTAACCATTGACCCCTCCACAGGCCAGGTCATTTCTCAGGTGACTGCTGACCAGGTCATCCTAGCAGATGCCATAGGAGATGATTTGGAGCAGCAAGTAGCAGCACTAGATGGTCAAGTCGTTGTGTCTCAAGCCCCAACAGCAGTTCACAATGTCAGCCAAGGAAACATTGTTGTCACTCATGCCTCCAGTATGCCAGTGCAGGCTAATCAAGCTCATTTAAATCATGGTCAGGTGATAGTTCAAGCAAACCCCCCACAAACAGTGAAAATGGAGAGTGCTAACACTAGCACTGGGCACCCATCCCGCCAGCACCAGCAGTAAACCTGGTTTAAAAAACCACTGCCCTGTACAAACCGACATGATGCTTAAGACAAGTGGATAATATTTAAGCATTCTATATATATATTGTATAGAGTATTCCCAATCACTGTGAGCCTGTCTATGGTTGACTTAAGCAGTGTTTTATCGTATATACCTTTATCTGTAAAGCTAAAATTGTTAAGGAAATTTGCAGATATTTCCTCAGGTTTTTCTTGTAAATATATTCAACAATTGGCTATGAAGAATTATGTAGTGAGTGCCTTTCTTTACAAATCTCTGTATGCATATCTATTTAAGTTCCCTTCAGATTAATTGTACACTGCATGTGGCTAAATAAATTTTAAACAAGTCAATAAAACAAGGCATTGAATGTTGACTCTGAAATAATGTGAGGCATTCCTCTACACTTAGACGTGTTGGCATTAATCTGTTATTTTATGATATCAGTATAAATTGATTAAACTATATTAAATGAATTTGGTTATTGTAATTTCTTCAACTTCAGGTTGTCTAATTTTTTTCTACAATTGTGTGAAAAAAGTGTGTAATGAAAATAAAAATACTTGCACTCTTGATTTTAGGTTTCTGTTAGTCCCTACATATCATTAAGATGCATTTTTTTGAAAACTGAAAAATGTGAAAATGATGTAAAATGTTGGTTTGATTGACAAATAAACCAATAAGCTATAGAGTAAAAGAATGAATCAACATTGTTGAACATTACAAATTTTAAAGAAATATCATATGCATTAAGAAATTGATGATCACTTTCACTCTGTATTTTCTTATTCAAAATACAAGCTAGTATTCCTCCAGTTGTGTAACAAATGCATCATACAAAAAGTTTATTAGTTTGACGTTACTAATATATCACATATAGACTTTTAAATCATAATGTAAGTATTGAATATAATAGAAATTACTTCTTGAGGTGCCCAGCCAAGGACAAACATCTCAAAATGTGACTCGTCTTGAAATGGCTGAACGAATATCTGTCATATACAACAGAAAAAAAAAAAAAGTTTGTTAGGTAAGACTACCTATTTGATGATTTTAAATAATAATTGGTACATAGATAAATATGTGGGTAGATAATTGGGAAAATTCTTCCTAGAAGAATATATAATCTGGTTGGTGTTTTCATATAGCAAATAAAAAATAAAGTAAGAACATCATTCTTTATAAGCATGAGTAAAGAGTGCTAAACTTCACAAACATATGTTTGGACATATATGAAAAATAAGTGCATTTTTAAGTGAAGATGAAAAATGTATATTATATTTTCAAGAAAAGAACAGGATTTCAACCACTTTTTTTGGACTCAAATTGTTGAAGGTTTCTAACCAGCATATTCCAATTGAAAAGAAAGAAATATATATATAAATAAAATTATATATATATATATATATATATGTATCTCTCTCTCTCTCTCTCTCTCTCTCTCTCTCTCTCTCTCTCTCTCTCTCTCTCTCTCTATATATATATATATATATATATATATATATATATATATATATATATATATACATATATATATATATATATATATATTACAGACTGCAACTGCAGGTAAAAAATGTCAAAGTCATCATGGTAGAAATGCTAACCCTCCCCCATTGATGTTTTTCATTCATTAGGGGAGAGGGAATGAGATTATTATATATTTCTTTTAAAAGTTCTCTTGTAACAAGCTCCATTCTATTATGTACATCATATGATAATGGTGTGCACCTGCCATAGCCAAATTCAAGCTCCTTGCCAATAGCATGATTTTTTTTGTTTTTTTTTCCACTCTGAGTTTGAGCTGCAAAATCTAATATTGTGCTGAAGTATCATACCTTGATGGAAACTACTGGTACTACTCAATTTGATTGGCATTCTGTTATGGTACAAATGTAGGCAAAGAATCCTATGAAATTACTTTTGTAGAGATATATGTATAGAGATAGTGAAGCATATTCCCAACTCAAAAAAGGACAAAAATTAATTTTGCTTCAAAAACTTTATTCCAATTTTTTTTTGGTGTCTGCACTCGGAGTAGAAACAAAATTATTCTTATCAAGTAGCCATGATTCTATGACTTTTATCCATTTATTCTTTATTTATTTTCAAATTTTATATATCTTTGTTTTCAATTTTTGACATGAATCAATAAATATACACTTTTAGAGACTTTACTCAATGAGAAGCAATTAAAAAATCAATATTACTATTTTTTATTCAATATGATACCTTGAAGATCTAACCATCTTCAAGAAACAGATTCAAAAATTTACTTATTCTTTATATGTAATATGTAAACTGATAATGCATCACTTAACTTTGTGAATAGTTTTTGAAACTCTAAATAATGACTAATATAAACAAGTAGATTCTTTTGATATCCAGAGGTATGGTCAGACAATACACATAGTTACTGCCCTATCATTCTTTTTACTTATTTTTCTGATTTTTTAGAGACTAAAAATATAAAAGTAGAGAGAGATGAAAAGAAAGTAATTACACAAGAGACCACAAAGTTCACAGAAAACTTTTTGATGAACATTTATCACATTTATGCAAAAATCTGATAAACGAGTGTGCAATTTAGTAAATTCTTGCTTTACAATAGTAGCACTGAATGAAAATTACCAGCCTTGCACTGAAACTTTATTTATCATAAGGCACTGATACTGATATTATGTGACCCAAGACATTGATCATGTATATCTACTTAATTCAATGCAATAACGATGGCAGTGTGTTTTGACCTGACACTTCCTGTCTCCTGTGTTCGTTTCCGCCTCAGAACACTAGTTTCTCTAGGCAGCTTTGTTTGTAAACGGAAGGCCCGAGGCGTAGAAAGTGACTGAAGATTGGTACTTAAGGATATGTAAGGATCACGGATAGACAGTTCAGGACAGAGAGGTCAGACAGACAGACAAGAGCGAACAGCTCTGACCTCTGGCCTTCGGCCAGAGTCTGGTGTATTAACAGTCCACAATAAAGACCATGGCATGTAAAAATCTAGAAATTTTGACAATTTATTCATTACATTAATGTATGAATATATATGTTTCTATCTATCTATCTATATCTATACATATAGATATAGATAGATAGAAATGGATATAGATATATATGTGTGTATATATATATATATAACAATTCTCAAAAAAGGATTTGGTCTGAAGGTGACTTTATCAAATCTTCTCAACTGGTCACACCTCTCCATTTACCCAGAAGTGTTGCAGGGAATCTGAGTATGTGAGAGCAATGTCGTGGATATTCTTGATAAATGATAAATGAACAATGATCCTTTCACAACTGTCTGCCTTAGGCCAACATGGCACATTTACTAATGATAAAGACTGATATATATATATATATATATATATATATATATATATATATATATATATATATAATATATATATATATATATATATATATATATATATATATATATATATATATATATATATATAATATATATATATATATATATATATATATATATATATATATATATATATATATATATATATATATATATATATATATATATATATATATATATTATATATATATATATATATATATTATATATATAATATATATATATATATATATATATATATATATATATATATATATATATATATATATATATATATATATATATATATATATATATATTATATATATATATATATATATATATATATATATATATATATATATATATATATATATATATATATATATATATATATATATTATATATATATATATATATATATATATATATATATATATCAGTCTTTATCATTAGTAAATGTGCCATGTTGGCCTATGGCAGACAGTTGTGAAAGGATCATTGTTCATTTATCATTTATCAAGAATATCCACGACATTGCTCTCCCATACTCAGATACCCTGCAACACTTCTGGGTAAATGGAGAGGTGTGACCAGTTGAGAAGATTTGATAAAGTCACCTTCAGACCAAATCCTTTTTTGAGAATTGTTATATATATATATATACACACATATATATCTATATCCATTTCTATCT
>NW_028234435.1:3368677-3373677 GCF_977035675.1 Penaeus japonicus
CTGGCAGCTAGGGATGCAGCTCGGGCCTTTGGGGAAAATGAGATGATGTTTTAAATATTCTTTATCTTCTAAATTTGATGACCCTTGTGGGTACTTTAATATTATTCAGCTTCAACTTATTCCTACAACAAAAATTACTGTAACTCATTTTTTATTAACATTTGCAACAATATAATTCAGCGATAACATCAATGAGTTACACCAGTTACAGTAACGACCATGAATATGATAATGATACTGGATCAACATAAACTGAGAAGACTTTAGAATGAACAAACAATAGTCATAATAAATAAAAAAATAAAACTAAATGAAAAACTTACCTGATATCCACCCATTAAAATCTTAAGCTTCTTTTCTGACTTTGCTGCAATCTTGGCCTGCTTTGCCATGTGCTGTCTATTCTGTTCCAAGCGCTTCTCTAAAGACTCAATTCTGTCCTTTTTACTTGCCAAACTTGCCCGAGTATATTTACTCTGGCTGGGCAAAAACAACACCTGAGCCAGACATTCTTCCCATACCTGTGGAAGGAAAAGTATACCTATGGTTAATCAGAAATCAACTATGAACTAACAAAATAATGATAACTGTTATAATAAAAACAGTATCCATGGATGTTAGCATTATTCAGTTACTCATAATCCCTGCATTACAAATAATTTACTCATCATGGTCTTGCATGATTTATGAATTAAATATGGCAACATCATCTGACCTGAGAGTAAGCATCCAGGGTAAGGTCACCATGACCCATTCCCTGTTTGACAACATTCATCTCTTCCTTCAACATATCTCTTGCTTCTTCGATGTCAGATTCACTGTATCGTTTGTACGGATGTCTCTCTAAGTGATCACGGTGTTGGGCTTCTGCTGCTACACTTCCTGTTACAAAGAAGTTTTGAGAATGTCATTACATGCTACATGACAATGATAAATCACTGGCTTCTGCTACTACTCCTCCAGTTGTAAAAAGGTCATGAGAACATCACTACATGCTACATGATAATATTTCATCACTGGCTTCTGCTGCTATGCTCACTGTTTTAAAAACAGTGAGCATACATTGTTACATGATCACCATTCATTATTCCCAGAAAGGAGAGGATCAGTCTCAAGTGATGACGTAGATTTAAAAAAAGGATCATCTTATATACCTTTCCTATTGGGAGGTCCTGTAGGTGTGTGTAATGCATCAAAGTGAAGCATTGTTACCATCTCCCTCTTAATCAACTCTTCTGACTTCTGTTGGTCTGATAAGTGCACATCTGCATGCATAGGCCTTAAAACAGATGAATTGACTTCTTGAGGTCTGGGTAGATTTCTCTGAACTGCTTGGGAGCGTTTTTTCATTTCAGCTTCCCTACGCAAAGCAGCATCAGCTACGGCTCTGAAAGAGTAAAAAAACAACAACCATTAGTCATATCAAGGGAGAGAAATGTACACTTAAATCATAAAACTAATTTCATGTGAAAATAAAAGTTCCAAAACAAGTTCACATTACATAGGAGATAAAGAAACAATTCTGCTAACTGATAGTGTCTCACTTCCATTGTCTCAAGTCATAATTTTTTGCCAATATATTTTATCACTGTGTCAAACAAACAATCAACCTAAGAGTTATTTTACCTTGCATCAATATCAGCCTGATCTTCCACCATTGCTTCACCATGCTCTTTGTCTTCCTCACCAACCTGACTATCATCTTCAGGAACTACAATTTCAAAATCATTCTTAGGAGCTGGAAGAGACCTGAGGCCAGCCTGAAGGGAGTCCTTCATATTCCGCTGGTACGCCTTGAGAGCCTGACGATCATCGATTGGGACCAGTGCACCTTCCTCATTGATGCTAAGCTTGTCCCTTATTGGGGTTGCCCCAGGAGTGACAGACGGTAATGCTGACTGCTGGCCACGTGGTGTGGCTGCGACTGGAGTTCGTCCTGGGGTTGTAATCTGGGTGCCGGAGGGGGTACGGAATGGAGTCCCAAGAACAGTATTGGGTGTCTGAACTAAAGCCTTATTGGGCTCGACACCACCAAAGTCCTGTTGGCTAAGAGGTGTGTTCATGCCTCCCTTTAAAGGTGTATCCACATGTGTTAGTGCCATGATATCATGTGCTCCTTGCATGACTCTGTCCATGTCTGCTGGAGTGCGAGGAGTGCGCATGGCTTGCCCTGGTGTGACTGAGTAATCTGCTAAAAGAGCCTGAGAGGCTCCACTTCCTCCTACTTCTTCTGCTAGCTCTCTTGCAGCTTCTGAAGCTTTGCCTAATTTCACAACCTGAAATGAAGAGAATACTTTTCAACAAAGAATATATATTAATAAACAACAATAAATGACAATCAACAACTGCAAGCAATATAAAAATCTCCACCAGTATGAAGATTGTAACAGCCATCTACATAAAGGGAAAACATTACAAAACATGTCAAATATGATGACAAATTCTTTATATGACCATCCTACCTGTTCCAGCTCCTCCTCCGATATCTGCGGCACTGACAGCACCAACTTGCTTCTCTTGGTTTTGGCTGCGTCCCCATTCTCAAAGGCTGAGTTGGGAACCCCCTGCTCCTTGCGATCCTTAAGCTTCTGCTTGTCCTTCTTCCTCTCCTTGTCTTCCCTCTCGGACCTCATCTCCCCGTCCAAGTGCTGCTGCCTCAGGCGCTTGAAGTTAGGCTGCATCGGGTCGTAAGATTCTTGCGAGGTGTCATAAAAGCCTGGGGCAGGTCGCTTTTCAAAGGGGATCTCATCATTGTAGTCGATTCCTTTCCTCTTCTTGCGTTTTTGTGGCAGGTCAATACCAGCAGCACGCAACTCTCTCCTCTTCTGTAAAGCAGCCAGCCTGCGTGCTTCCTCCAGTTGCTTCTCTCTTGCCTGAAAATTGAACATTTCTATATTACTTCAATGAACTTTGTACCCAGTTCTGTGCATTATAACTAGATTTGTATAAATATCAACCATAAAGGTTTTACTGTACATAAATCATGAGCATGAGCTGTATGAATATAGACATGAATAAATCTATGGACAGATACCCAATCAATTTTTTGTTTCCTTCAAAACAGACACAGTCATAACAGACTAATGTGCTTATGATATTAATAAATCTACACATCTAAACACAAAAATCACATATTCTTATCTATTATGATCCCATTAACAATAAATGAAATTAATAAAACTTCCATACTAACAAACAACATCAAGCCTTACACAAACTCAAACCACAAACCTTTCTTTTAGCTTTCTTGCCCTGCGTGTTTGCCAAACGAGCACGAGCCTCTGACAACATCTCCAGCTCATCTTCATCCATGTCCTTGGGGTCAGGTCGAGCTGGCTTGGTCTCTGGATTGGGGTCAATCTCTCCTGGCCGGAGCTTCCTCGGGTCTTCAACGTTTTCATCGTCCTCTCCCTTTTGTGCTTGGTCACTGGTAGAATGTATGATGGCATTTGTAATAAAGGGAGGACAAGCAAAACACACAAAAAGGAGACAATAGTCAGAAAGTTTGATTATATCTACTGGCTTCAGTAATGACGATATGATTAAATTCTATGTGATTCTTGTCTTTTTTTGTTCTGATATAATTAAATTCTATGTGATTTTTTTGATTTTTTTCATGCTCAATAGATGAGTTATTTTCATAACTGATCTTTGAATAACGAATATATTTCTAATAAATGCTAACCATAATTACCTCAAGAGATATTTACTACCTAGGAATGTGTTCAAGAGGGTGAATCAAATACAAATTTCGAGTCCAGGTCTGGGAGGTAAAGTTTGTATTTCTATATTAAATGCGTTACTGCATTCTACCATCTTTCTCATACAGATATAACCTCGGTAACCTGATTTGGGCCTTGAATTTCTAATTCATTGCTGCCGAGGGCCCATGGGAATTGTCTGTAAAACCTCGCTATCACTGCTCTGCTATGAGCACATAGGTGATTTCCATGATGGATGTAAGACATATGGTTAGACAATTCTTTTAGTGGGTCGTGTGGTCTATTAGATTAACCCATTCACGCCGGGGCAGTTCCGGCTTTGCGCGGTCGCAATACCGGGGTTCTCGAACGCATAAGCCTAACGCCTCGAGATTCTCAGGCGCACAAGCCGCAAGCCTCGGTTGCCCGCTCGCTCTACCCGAGCGCGCGGCTTCCCCTCATAGCGCGTCCAGGGCGTCTGACGCGAAAACCACAATACGTGCTATCACGTCAACCGGCGTGAATGGGTTAAGGGCCGGACCTGTCAATCTGACAGCTCGGGTTCGAGTCCCGGTCAGGGAGGTAAAATTTGTATATATATATATATATATATATATATATATATATATATATATATATATATATATATATATATATACACATATACATATATATGTATATAAAAAGAAAACAACATATGAAGAAAAAACCCAGCTGGTGAAAATCAGAGACTCACAGCAAATATTCATAGCGCTCCAGACACTGAGCAGCAGTTCGGCCAATGATGGGAGCGATGGTTCTCCACTGCGTTGGCATGAGCTTGGCAAGATGGAGAAGTTTTTCATCTTCTTCTCTGCTCCATTCGGTCTTCTTGATGCTGGGGTCAAGCCACTCAAACCAACGAGCTTTGCACTGCTTGGCTGATTTCCTGTGCAACAGTGATGCAATACGGGACCACTGGTTTTTGCCATATTTCATAACAGCTGCCTTGAGAATTTCATCCTGTAAACATAAAAGATAAAATTTAACAATCACACGTTATGTTGTGATGATAAGTATATGTATATGTATATGTATATGTATATGTGTGTGTGTGTGTGTCTATGGGTATGTGGGTGGGTGGGTGGGTGGGTGGGTGGGTGAGTGAGTGAGTGAGTGAGTGAGTGAGTGAGTGAGTGAGTGAGTGAGTGAGTGTGTGAGTGTGTGTGTGTGTGTGTGTGTGTGTGTGTGTGTGTGTGTGTGTGTGTGTGTGTGTGTGTGTGTGTGTGTGTGTGTGTGTGTGTGTGTGTGTGTGTGTGT
>NW_028234435.1:3381177-3383677 GCF_977035675.1 Penaeus japonicus
GTATCTTTAATCTAATTGTCTTCTTTTCAACGAACTACAAATAGTTCAAGGTTAGAAAAGCTTAAAAAAAAGGAAAACAGAGGAAAACGACCATGTAATATTTGCACTTTATGATAATATCCATACAATTAATTCCACTTCATGATTAATCCTGATTAAAATTATGTGTCACTTCAAGACTCTTTCACATACCTTTTCCTAACAAAACATAATACCTACAGGATTGTTTCTGGAATATAAACTACTAACAGAAAGATGAAATTTACCTAAATTTAATAGGTTAATCTTAAAAAATAATAGAAATATGTTTTACATATATAATATATATATATATTAATATATATATATATATAATATATATATATATTATATATTATATATATATATATATATATATATATATATATATATATATACGTATATATATATATATATTTATATATGCATATACATATGTGTGTATGTATATATTTGTATATATTATATATATATATATATATATATATACAGTATATATATTTATATATATATATATATTATATATATATATATATTATATATATATATTATATATATATATTATATATATATATATATTTATATATATATTATATATTTATATATATATTTATATATATATATATATATATATATATATATATATTATATATATTATTATATATATATATATATATATTTATATATATATTTATATATATATATTATTATAATATATATATATATATATATATATATATATATATATATATATATATATTAATATATTATATATATATACATATACATATGTGTGTATGTATATGTATATATATACAGTATATATATATATATATATATATATATATATATATATATATATATATATATATAGACATATATGTGTGTGTGGATATACATATGTGTGTATGTATATGTATATATATGGATATGTATATATATATTTATATATATATATATATATATATATATATACATAAATATATATATATATATATATATATATATATATATATTATATATATATATGCATATATATATAATACATATATATATATATATATATATATATATATATATATATATATATATATATATATATATATATATATATATATATATATATAATGTTTTATGTGTTACACATATGCCACAAATTTTAGTCCGAGAGTACAGTACTGTGTTATACATCTATATCAATGCGGCATTGCATTATTCCATCTTACATTACAGGTTGTTGTTTTAGGACACATGGAAAATCGTTTTTTTTTGTGGAGATTTCAGCAATGGTACCATGACATTGCTTAGAGATGACTTGGTTACATAATACTTATGAATCAAGCGGTCTAGCATGGATAGAAAGAGGGGGAGAAAGTAAGAGAAAAAGAGAAAATGAGAGAGAGAGCTATCTACATTTCTACTAGCTAGACATACATTTCTCTCAGATAGATAGAGAGAGTGTGGGAGAAAGAAAGGTCAGCTAGACAGACATTTCTCTCAGATAGAGAGAAAGAGAGAGAAAGAGAGTGGGAGAAAGAAAGGTCAGCTAGACAGACATTTCTCTCAGATAGAGAGAAAGAGAGAGAGAGAGAGAGTGGGAGAAAGAAAGGTCAGCTAGACAGACAGGTCTCTCAAAAAGAGAAACAAGCCCTTCCTCTCTCCAGCTGGCTTTTCCTCGGCCTTCCTCCCTCTACCACTCCACTTGCAAAGGGTTCGCCTGACACATCACTCGCTCCTTGAAATTTTCCTCTGACTTTGCCAACAGACGGCTGTAGAAGGAAAAGACAGGGTTATCGTCGCTGCCGGGTTGAGAGAAATCCAAACTCCTGCTGATCGGAGTGGCGTCGTAAGGTGTCCCGTCGCCCCACGTGTACTGTCCGCTTCCTTCCAGGCGGAGATCCAGCCAGAAGGCACGACGCGCTGCAGAGAAATGGAAAATACAATGAATGTGAGAACCGTAACACTGCAATTTGTAATCGGAACAATTATAATATCCTGAAGAAGAAGAAGAAAAAAAAATACATAAATGGTAACATTAATAAATACTTATCACGTGATATAAATCAAATCCCCTTTTGTCTTCTTTCAGACAATTCGAACATCTTTTTTAGCGAACTGTTGATTTTTAAGACGGAGGTCCTGACGACTTTGAACCGAGAATTCTCGCGCTCTATGAGAAGCACTTACCCTCTCGACTAAGCAGTGTCTTCATGACGCCCAGTTGCAACTCGGTCTTGAAGATAGCCAGGCGGTGGTTGGGCATGGCGTTGCACAGAGCTTTTCCCTGGGCGTGACTCGCCCACTGATCCGGCTCCCAGTACACGAGCCCGTCCGCCATGACGCCGTGGAAGGTGCCGGCGAGTCGCTCTGGGGGGAGGGAGGTACTGGGTGAGCGGTGGTGGGTCTCAGCTGCTGATTAGCACTGCTAATGGCTGATGTATTTGTTGTCTTGTCTTTCGGAGAAACTCTTTTGTTACCATAA
>NW_028234435.1:3388677-3391177 GCF_977035675.1 Penaeus japonicus
CAACCACTCGACAAATTTTAGAACAGAGCCAAGCGGTTTATCCTGGGTTGTCCAGCCTCCACCAGAATAGTTAATATGCTAACTGAGCTCAATTTAACCCCAATTGTTGACAGGATATATGCAATTGTGACTTATTTCAGTATCAAGTGTTTACAGTTTCTCCATCTGGCTCCTCATTACTCTAATGTCATCCAGGCAGCACTCAACCCTGACTTGCCTAGGCCTTTGCTTCGGCCAGGTGGATATAACCTCATCCGTACAGTGTGTGCTGTCTTCCAGAGGTTGACCATTGATGTCGCTGCTGCTGCAATTACTTCTGCTTTGCCTCCCTGGCGAATACCTCTCCCAGTTGTGTCTTTCACTCCCACATCAAAAATGGCCAATCCCCTTCTTCAGAAACAATTGGCCATGCAGACCATCCATAGTGTATCTGCATCAGTCCCCGCCTCGCACCATCTCTACGTCGACGGCTCACTGTAGGCGGATGGGAGTGCTGTATGTGCCGTGTTCTCCCCCACCATGGAGCCACCTGGAGGGAATGGGTGGGTTGGCCGTCGCCTGCCTGACTCGTCGAGTTCCACCTACTGTGAGTTGAGTGGCTTGTTGGATGCTGTCACCCTCCTTACTGAAAGATGTCTGATTGGAGTGATTATCTGCGACTCCAAGTCTGCCCTTCACGCCCTTCCCTCTTCAAGATCCATAAATTACCATTTAGTGCAAGATATGCTGTGTCAGTTAGCCAATGCCCATGATAATGCACTGGTTGTGTCCTTTTTGTGGGTGCCATCCCATGTGGACCTTACTGGAAGTGATATTGCGGATAGTCTAGCCAAGGCTGCTTGTGCTTTTGAGTACCTGTGACTCGTGTCCCATCCTCCTTACGCCGTTACAAAACTATCCTGTTTTCTGCCATACATGCCCACACAGTGGCTCGTAGGGATGCTGAGCGTGCACACCGTGTATCCATACAGCACTATGACAACTTCATCGATGTACCACACACATATCGTCGCCATGGTCTAATGGTCAGCAGACATAACGTAGTGAGTGCCAGGCTGAGGTTGGGCTACCGACCAGTGTGGCAGGTCTCCCAGGCTGAGGATCTGCCTCTCTACTCTACCTGCAGATTGTGTCAGCTCGCCAACGCCAATACTCTCCAACACTATTGCCTCGTGGATAATAAATGTATAGCTATGTGTTCATATATCATTTCATACTCACTCACTTGTTTATTTGACTACTTACTTATTTAGTTACAAGTCCTATTATCAATAACTTCATTTATCATTGACATTATTATTATTATCATTATTATTGTTATCATTATTATTGTTATTATTATTGTTATTACTATCATTATTGTTATTATTATTATTATTATTATTATTATTATTATTATCATTATTAGCATCATAGTTATTATTATTATCATTATTATTATTGTTATTATCATTGTTGTTGATATTATTGTTAGCATCATTATTGATTTTGTTTTACTATTGCTATGACTACTATTCATCATACAATTTATTTATTGATACTGCTAATATTGATTCCACAGTGTCGTGTCCTGCGTGATACTATTTTATGGAGCTACTGAAGTATGTATTATTAATTTCCGCCATCTGAGCGTAACAAATTTATCAAATCAAATCAAATCTCTCTCTCTCTCTCTCTCTCTCTCTCTCTCTCTCTCTTTCTCTCTCTCTCTCACTCTCTCTCTCTCTCTCTCTCACTCTCTCTCTCTCTCACTCTCTCTCTCTTTCTCTCTCTCTCTCGCCGTCCCTCCTTCCCTCTATAGTGAACCATATCCATTATTCATAGTTAAAAAACACCTTCTCAGATATGTATGTTCGGGATAATTCATCATGTGATTGCGTGTACCCTTCCCATTGGGACACCTCTCCCTAATTTTGTGTCTTAGCATATTGGCCACTTAGGGAGCACAGTCAGGCGTTCAGAGTTGTTTATTCGACTTTGAAATCATAAAGTATGGCGTGAAGGTGAAAGGGTATAGTGGCAAGTATCTTTCTTGTCTTTATCATTGGTGTTGTTATTATTGTTATTGTTATTATCATTTTTTTTATGGTGATGAGGATGGTGATGGTGACGGTTATGATTATCGTTATTGATATTACTGATTATTGTTCTTTATATCATTTTTATTATAATTGTTTTTTCGCTGGTATCTTTATCATAATTATAATCATTATATCATCATTATTATTGTTATCATCAGAAATTTCAGAATGATATCAATTATAATAACAATAGCTTTAAAGTTAACAAAAATAACAATAGTAATGATGAGTGATGGTGATAATGACAATAATAATGATAATGATAAGTATATCGATAGCACTAATGATTATGATAACATTAATAAATATGAAAATGATAGACAATTTAACAACAACGACAATGATAATAATACGATAAGGATAACAATATTAGTGAAAATAAATAAATATTAACAGTACTAATGAATAAACATAATGAT
>NW_028234435.1:3408677-3416177 GCF_977035675.1 Penaeus japonicus
GTTTAATTATTTTATGTGTGTTCCCAGATACAGCAGAGTTGGAGCAGTGAAGTTTGACGAACCAATACACACATACACACACGCACATGCGCTCGTGCATTCTTGAAGGGAAAGAGATACCAATGAGAATTTAAAGGGAAATCAAGACAGTTGCGCCATTTTACCAGCCATGAGACATGAAGCAGAATCATGGCCATTGATAAACATCACAAAGAGGGACAAATAGAGAAATTAAGTAGTAAAACCGGGAAAGATAGTTTGATACTCAGGTGATTGGCATGGGTATAGGGATAAACAACCGGGGGCAACGCGTGCAAAGTAAGATATTAATAATGAAACGTCTATATTTGAGGAACGGAAAGAGACAAAGATCTTACAGTTTCACAGCCCCCTAGAATAAGTTACATTATTAGGTCAGTGGGTTAGAATCTCGTTGCTTAATTCACTTTAGAGGATGAAAGAATATTGAATATTTCTGCAATCTATGACTAATAGAAATGTCAGCCTATTTTAGCAAAGACCACTCCGACTTTGCTGGGATACCGGAGTGGGAAGTGGATAATGCAATTCTCAAGGGAAACCAAACTCCTATGATAAAGACGGCATTTCTTATATCGTTTCTTAACCTTTGGGTGGTCAAGATGTTTGATAGGACCGTTAGGGTCTTGAGTGATATTAGAAATTCTAGCTGCGAATTTCATTCACCTGTAAACTGTTAACATTAATAGGTCTATGTGGCGATTAAATGAAAAGTTTAATCCTCCTGTGATACCGTAAGTGGTGGACAAATGGCAGCGCTAAACTATTATCTGCTTTGTTTATTTTAGGAAGAGAGATCTTCTTGCTTGTGCTATCTATGTGTAAGATCAGTATTTGGAAGTTGCAATTGTGTTTAGGTATCTTAAAACATCCAGGAATTTCTTCCTCATTTTGGTGTTTGCAGTATTTGATCGTTTTTCGAGGCAAATTAATACATTTGAAACACAGCGACAGTGACACGTCTCACATGTTTATATGGCACGAAACAGTCATATGTTCAAAACGTTACTTATAAATTCGTACACTTCGGCTCATTGCTCAGGTCCGAGATAACAAACTTCTATGTATATATAAACTAAATTTACACCAAGAAGTCCTCCCAAACAACTAGACTCTAAGTTTTGATAATTCCTTTACCTAAAACCCAACACATAAATACCGACCTATAACCCTGTCGTCTTTTTGGTAAAGTATTTGTGCGATTTTTTTTTCTAACAAGCTCGTGTAACGCATATAACACAAATTATTCCTTTGTGTTGTGGCAACTACTAAAGAAGCATCATTTATCTTAATTGCATAGCAACAGTCTGAAAATACAGAATAAGAAATCTTAGTTACGTACAACGCTCAGCATTTTTTTTTTTTTACCTAGTCCTTCTATATCATATAATCTAAATATGAAAATAAAGCTACCTGGACATAATAATCATAACACAAAAAATAACATATAAGTGTAACTTTGTAATATTACATCTATATAATATACTATCTTACATGGCATTCACTAAACTCCTACCCCGACATGCAAAATGCATTTCTGATTATGATATTGAACAACAGGAGTATCAAAGTGATGTGTTTGGTTGTGTTTGTGTTAATTATTTTAAATGATTTAGATCTACCTATCTCTCTGTCTATCTCTCTATCTAATCTTTGCATATTCATGGGCTATACTGCTGCATTCATCTATATATATATGTATATATATATATATTGAATATTTATATATATTATATATATATAGCATGTGATATTCTGCTATATATAAGGTATATATATATTAGTAGTAATAAATACATGGATGGGCATATATATATGGAGTAGTATAATTTAACTATCTATGATATATAATACAGTATCTCTACGAATTTTTATTTATATATATAAACTTTATAATATATAGGTGCTATATAGGAAGTAAGTCTTAGGTATATTCATATATGATTCTTAGGTTCATACCGTCTTTGTGTGTGGTTTTGTGTCATTATATATATGTCTGTATATAATTGGCGTGTATGTATATATATATAATATGGCATAACATATGTTAGTATGATTAATATAAGAGATAGTGATTATATCTTAATATATATATATATCTTGATAATATAATCAATATATATTAACAAAACTTATGTTGTGTATAATAATATACATAGTTAAATATCTAGACAATTACGGTGAGATATATATATATTATATATATTCTTGGATATATATATTGTCAGATATATATATTCTTTTACAGAGATTGATTCGTCATATTGTGTAGAGGTGATCTGTAGATTAGTTATATAAAATACCACGATATACAGTGATGATCAAATATATCTAAATACTGACTGGTTTATACGGAGCAGTTGGATATTATTCGTTAATGCGAGCTATGTAATATAGTATGTACAAGTCAGAAATTTATAATATACATATATAATACTATGAAAGCATAATATGAAATATGAATACATATATCATAGTATAAACATATATATACGAGATATATATCTAATAGATAAGGTATATATTAACATTATATGCGGGATATACATTATGCGGGTATTCGTATATATAGACTTAGAATGTATACATAATATCATGAATGTATATAAAATATGAGAGAGATCTGGGCATCATCTTCTCTCTCTCTCATCGTCCTCTCTCTCTCTCTATATACTAAGATATCTAATGATAGGGTTGGGTGTGTGGTTGTGTGTTCGGTGATGGGGTGGTTGGGTTATTGGGGTTGTGGGGTGGGGTGTATATTAGTCGTATATATAACTATCTATATATCATTAATATTATATATATATAATATCGTATTATATATATTTATATATATAGTATCATATGATATAGTATATATAATAGATATGGTACAAGGTGACAGATACAAACTCTATTACACTGACATGGTGTGTGTAGTATAACAAATAAGTATAGCTAATCTAATTTATATATATTGATATAGATATACATAATATGAGATATTATAGGTCTTATATATAATAATATATATATATATATATATATATATATATATATATACACACACACACACACACACGAGCACACACACACACACTGAACACACACACACATATATATATATATATATATATATATATATATATATATATATTTATATAAACTAAGTATATACTATATATATTCATATGCATATACATATATAAAATATATATAATATAAATATTATATATATAAGACCTAACTATACTAGATATATTTATATATATATATTTATATATATACATACACTAATATATATATCAATATATATATATAATCATATATATATATGTGTGTATATATATACTATAATATATAGACATCTTATATATAAATATACATATATTATATACATATATATATATATATATATATATATACATACTAATATCAATTTATATATAACTATAGATGATAGTATATAATATATACATATATATGTATACATATATATACATATATATATATAAGACATACATATATATATAATGAACTAATATATAATATATACAGTATATATGATAAATATATATATAATATATATATATATGGTTGATATAAACGTTATAATCTACACAAACACACACACAGTTGCACTGCAACACACATATCACCACACGCTACACAGCACACACACACACACACATATATATATATATATATCGGTAATATATATATATATATATAATAGATACATATATATATAATATATATAATATATATATATATATTCTAAATTATATACTATATATAGAATAGATATATATAATACTATACACACACACGACTAGTGAATATATATGTATAGTGACGGTATATGTATGGATCTATATTGATAGATATATATATATATATATATAATATGTATTATATACATGTATATATAATATATAGATATTGATAATATATATATATATAAGTATATTATTTGGCATTATATAATCAATACGAGGACTTTAAGAGTATATGGCGTTGGATTCATTATCTATGATATTTATATGTTCTAGTTATAGTTATTGGCATCTATATTATATATACTATACACAATATATATATAATTAGTATATATAGGGTCTAGTTATAATATAATATATAGGAGGAATATATATATAATATGATACAAATGATACAAGTATATATATACATATATATATTTTACAACTAGATATTATGTCATATATAAATATATAGAATATATATATAATATATATACATAATATATAAGATTGTAGTATAATATATATTATATATATATTTAATATACATATGACAATAGTATGTACACATAATATACATATATACTATATATATATATATAGATATATATATAATATAATATATATATATATATAATAATATAATATATAATATATATGTGCAACTAGGGTGTGGGTGTGTGTGTGTTGTGTGTGTGTTGTGTGTGTTGTTTGGTGTAGTGTTGTGTGTGTGTGTTGTATATATATATATAATTTATATATATATATTATATAAATTTAAATATATATGATGTATAATATTAACTATATAGATACATATATACATATATATACATATAATATATATATATATATATCTATATATATATAGATATAATATATACCCATATATATATACATTATATATATATAAAATTTTATATATATATATATATATGTATGTAATATAAATTCGATATATAGATATCACACATATATAATTACATATATATATATATTATATATATATATATATTATATATACATAAATCATATAATACATATACATATATATACATCTATATAAATAATAATATATATATAAAATATATATATACATATGCATATACATATATATAATATATATATATCTATTAAATCTAAATATACATATAGATAAATATAATATATATATATATATATACAACACAAATATATTTATATAATATATACATTGATATATAATGTGTGTATATATATACAAATATATATACATATATATATATACATATCTATATACATAATAGATATATATATATATATAATTACATAATATAATATATATATATATATCTATATATATATATATATATATATACATATATAGTTTACATATATATTCATATATTTATATACATACTTACATATAATATATTGAGATTGATTCTATATATATATATTATATATATATATATTTATATATAATATATATACACACAATCACACATAACACACAACACACATACACACACACACTCACACACACACTCTCACACACACACACATATATAATATATAATAAATAGATAGAATAGATATATATATATATATATAGAGAAACATTAATATATAATATATATATATATATATAGATATATATATAATTTTTATATACATACACACACACACATAAATATAGTAATATGAATATATATATATATATATCTATATATATATATATATATATATAATATATTATATATATACATATATATATGATTATAATATATATATATATATTATATATATATATAGATAAGATATATATATCATAATATATATGTTTATATATATGCAAATATATATATATATACAGATATATATATATATATTATATATATATATATATATATATATATATATATTAAAATAAATAGAGACATACTTTACATTATTAGGGATAAATATAAATTATCATATATATATATATAATATAGATATATACATATTTATATATATATAATGTGTGTGGTTTGTGTGTGGTGTTGTGGGTGTGGTTGTGGTTGTGTGTGTGTGTGTTTGTGTGTTATAATATATATCGTATATATATAATATAAATATATAAATATATATATATATATAATGTATGTATTAGATATATATATATAATATAACCATATATACATATATATACATAATAAATTTATATAAATATATATATATATATAAATACCCATATATATATCTATATATATTATTTATATAATAGTTTTATAGATAGATATATATGTATGTATATAAATACATATATATATATAATATATATATATATATAAATAATATATATTTATATATAATATATACATAAATGCATTGATATACTTATATAATATATAATATATATATAATATATACAGTATATATGCGGTAGACCCATTTATATATATATATATATATATATTTAATATCTATAAAAACACACACACACACACACCACTACACACACATGCCACAGACCCTCATGACACACCTCCCACAAACACCCACACCCACACACACACACACACAAACAGACATACACACATACACCACACACACACACACACAGACACACACACCCCGACTCACATACACACACATAGACCACACACACACACAGACAACCAACACCCTACCCACCACTGACTCACACACATACACTCACACACCCTTCACACAGTCACTCACACTCACTAGACAAGTATGAGACACGGACTAGACCCGATCCGATCAGCGGCACACAAACACACCGGACACACTCTCGACGCGAAGATCGACGTTCGTCAGATCGGACTAGCAAGTACACTCGGAGCGGGAGTACAAAACACCACACAGTGTAGTGATGTGTGTGAGAGGGAGAGAGTGAGTGGTTATAGAGAGTATTTATGAGAGAGAGGACTCTCACAGACAGACACCTTACACACACACACACGCACTCAACACACTCACCACACAAACACACACACACCACACACACACACACAAAACACACACACACATATATAGATAGAGATAGAGATATAGAGAGAGAGAGAGACACACACTAACACACAACACACACACATCTCACACTCACACACACCACACACACACGTCACACACAAGAGAATAGAGAGATATAGAGAGTAGAGAGAGAGAGAAACCAGACAGACTCCCCCACCCCCACCCCCCCCCCCCCACCCCCCCCCCACACCCCCACAGCCTCAATCACCTGAACAGAAAAATGAGGAGATACTTTTTGTTTCGGGTTTACTTAGGGTTTTTCAATATATAAAGAAATATATATGAGGCTCTTATGTATGTATATATATAGAATCGTCGTTGCGTAGGAGAAGAGGGAGAATACTTATGACGTCGACAATCTATCTAAATCTATATCAATCAGATAAACTATAATATCCCTCATAACACGTAATGAGCACACTCACACAAACTCTCAAACTCACCACACACCACACTCACTCCCACCAACAAACTATGCACACTCTCACGTTCACACAAACCACACCACAGAAACTCAACTCAGCCACACTCACCCGCACTCACACAACACACTCACAAACACCACACCCACACACTCACACACACACCACTCACACACACACACTCACACCACAAACACATCAACCCACACACCCAGATCCAAACACACACACACACACACAACCACACACACAAACACTCACACACACACACACAC
>NW_028234435.1:3426177-3433677 GCF_977035675.1 Penaeus japonicus
GACTTTACAAGATGCAGAGGTGTCAAATTCTATCGAAGCAGAGCCCATTCGTCAGGTAGATGCAGTGATGTTGGAGGACAGTGACGATGATGACTTTGTCTTGCCGTCTCCAGGTGTATCTCAAAGCACTAGCTCTAACCAGATTGAAATGTTGTCTTCAACACCTGATGTTGGTGAGTCTCAAAAAACTCAAGAAACAGTAGACAGCAAACCTCCACCTCAGGAAAAAGATGCTAGTGATAACAGTGATAAAATTGATCACGAGAAGAACAATGAAGTTGATTGTTCCACAGACAGCCAGTCACCAAGACGTAACCTCAAGAAAGTAACAGGTGGTGCTGATAAACAGAATATGGAAATATCAGATAGTGATGAAGATCACAGTTTCAATTACCAAAATGACAGAAAGAGAAATGTGAATGTTTTTTGTCCACAAGATAATTCTGATATTCCACTAAAGAGAAGACGGAAAATGACAAAAGAAGACAGTAAGGTAATTTATTTCAGATCTAGTGAAGAAACATTAGATGACTGCTTCAAAAGGATTCTTGGCATGATAAGTCAAGATATGGAGAGGCTAGAACAAAACCAGTTAAGTCTCAGTTACAGGCTCAAGTGGATGCCACCAATTGTTGTAGACAAGAGAGTGAAGGACTCTCTTGATCGCCCAGGTACACAGAACAAAAGAAGAGCAGGAGCACAAGCAGGAGGAAGCAGTGAGCCTGAAATGCCACGCAGGACAATGAGATATATCACAAGAACTGTGGAAACTCAAGAAGAGGATTCACAATACTCTGAGGACTCATTGCCAGACATATGCCGCTTGGAGGAGCAGTACTCAGTCCCGCTAAACAAAAGAATACTCAAGAGGAGGGTCTTACACCTAGGTCCAAGTCAAAAAAAGGCTAAACTTACCACTCTTCTCGAAAACAAAGAAAGTGGCAAGAGCTGGGAGAATTCTGAGAGGTTAGCATGCGAGTCAGAGGAAGAGTTTGAGAATGATTCCATTTTTCTATTGAAGAATAAACAGAAATCACAGGAAAAGTCATCTCCTCTAAATAAATCAGGCAAAGCATTCCAAGAAGTTTCATCCTCTAAGTCTATAGAAGCAAGGAATAATGAGTCTGACAGTGAGGAAGAGAATATGTGTGTTGTCAGTCAGGCATCTGACGAGGAATGCACTGTAATGGAAAAACCAGCCCCTTCTGTGGAACAGAGACAAGAGCCTGAGCCAACAAGTGTATTTCAGAGGACTCCAAAAGAGAACTTGAAAAATCCAAAACGATCGGCAAGAAAGACATTCATGTTAAGTACTCCTGAAGATACTGCAGTCAATAGAGACTGTGATAGTGCATCGTCTACCACTTTGCAAGCACAGGACCAGGGTGAGACTAGGGAACAGATCCCCTATTCAGATGAACCGTCGACAAGTGGCATACAGCTGATGTCAGAAGGAAAAACCCCCATGAGGTCTCGTGAGAGAGGAAAAGTCAAGCATACTCCTCTGAACTCAAGCAATAAGAGACTGAAACCCTTGAACTTTGTAAGTTCATCAAGAAATGATTTTGATGTAGGAAGTCAACTGGACAAAGATGTGCAAGCAGGGCCAAGCAGCAACATGGATATCTGTATCTTAGATGATAATGATTCAGCAGCAACAACAAGTAGTCTGAGTTCAAGCAACCAGGCAGGCAGGTCAGGGACAGTAAGGCGAGAAAAAAGTAACCAGCTACAGATACGACCAGCACCTCTGAAGTTCAGGAAAAATAATTCAAGAGAGAAAGGTAACTAGTTCCTTAGTATTATATTTTCATTCGTGTATGGTTGAGTCACTCTTTTCAGATCTAGAGTGGAATTAGGAAATGCTGCAGCGTTTTATCTTGAAGGAAAGTTATAAGCTCATATATTCTGGAAATGTTATTTTTTGATAAAGTTGTAACAATGATTATTAACCAGCTCAAGATTTCTTAACAAACATATATGTATTAAATGTTTTTTGAAGGTTGTTTGTAAACACTTGTTAAAAAGAAATATGATATATATATTGACTATCCAAAGTAACTTTCAGTAGCAAAACTACATACAGAAAAGCACTTTTTTGGCCCTGCAAAGATCCTGTTTCTTCAGAAAACATAGAATTCTATGAAATATAATAGTTTACACTAACAAGTAATGCAAAGTTTATGCTTAGGTGCTGAAAATACAAGTAGGGGACAAGAGGAAAAGGAGACAAGTGCAGAACAGATTACATCAAGTATTGCATTACAGAGACAGGTAAGGCTGATCCCTGATTCTTTATGATTGTTATAGATGTACTTGCATTTTTTATCCATGTGACCATGCATTGACACACTGTGGACAATCTAGCCTAAGGTGGATGCAGTTTATATTAAGGGGAGGACAGTTAGGTAAATGATATCTTGCCCACTTGTCAGGACAAGATTGTTTGTCAGGAGCCTGATACTCAAAACAATTTACAATATCACACCCACGCAGCCAGGCCACACACCATGCCAAATGCTAATTAGTATCACTTTACAGACTCATATATGATACATTAAAACTAGAAAATAATATAAAACATGAAATTCTAAGATTCCCAGCTCAGACTGGGCCCTTTCTTGTGCAAGGGTTAAAGATCTGTGCTCACTCACTCACTCACTCACTCACTCACCCTGGAAATTAAATTTGAAATCATTTTAAGAAAAGAAGAAATTGGGGTGATATGATTATGTTTTATAATTATATGTGACAAACAGTAAAGTTAGATTTTGTGCTTTTCATTAGAAGAGGAACAAGAGATCATAGAAACAAATTCAAGTTAAAACTTGGTGGCAAGGATGCAAAGAAGTATAGTTTCTGAATAGGATTAATATCAATTAATAATGATAATGAGAAAAGGTTTTTGAGTACATTGGTTGTTACAGTAGCAAGATTATCACTTAATGACATTTATATTCAAATGCCTGATGCAATAACGAACAGTAGACATATAATTGGGTTGCATTACATCTCAGTTCATCCAGGGATGCTCCAAATGATTAGAGTTCAGATACCATGAAACAATTTTTTCCTCACTCTTAAATGATTTTCATGATTTCCTCACTCTTAAATGATTTTCATGGTGATGAACTATTTCAAGTCTGACTGATTACTACTACCTACAGTCTCTCCTCAGAGGCGTGATTTAAGGGGTTGTTATTTATTGTCGGGTTCTTCACAGTTGGCAAATTTCTTAAAATTTGAATTTTAATGTCATACACTTCTTGGTATTTCTTTTGCATACTATTCAGAAATCCATTTTGATTAGTGGTTGAGTCTTCCAATCCTGTAGCAAGATGTTGCCTTGCTCTTGTTTATGTGCAAATGCAACTGTCATGGCAGCCACATATTTGTATTTTTCTACTTGTGGAATATTTTCCTCATTAACCCACACAGGACGGGTGGTACAGCATGTGTACCGCGCATTCAAAAGCCCAGTTGCCGGGCGGCACAGTATTGTGCCAGCCATTCAATTGATTTAGGCCTAATAATTCGAACGCCCCGGCATTTGGACATTCAAGGCTAGAATTCCCCCGTCGGGAATGGGTTAATCCATTAGTAGTGGTTTATTAAAATATGTTTACAGTCGGATGGCGGGTTTACATTGTCTGGCACGGTGCCATCCACGTCTACGACCGACTCTGCCTTGGCAGCAAATCATGCCATCCACTGTTAATGGGTTAACCATTATAAGGAATAATAATAAGCTGAGGACAGTTCCTCGAGGGATACTGCAATTCATTTTAACTTTGTCAGATGCCTGGTTGTTTTTGGTCTGGTTCTCTGAGAGCAGAGGTTGATGAAGGAGGAGGTCCATTTTACCTAGCCCTTGTGAAATCCCTGGGAAATAATTTTTTTAACCCGTTGATAACAGGAATAGATTTGCTTATGCAGGCTCCAGGATGGGTTTTATTTCAAATTGAGGCAGCTTCACGCAACATGCTTTGACTTTTCCCACTCTGTTTTAGTCTCTCATTGTAGAGCTAGAGCCATTTTTGTGTGTGTGTGTGTTTACTGTTTTTAGAGACATATAACAGGCTATATCAATTCTGCAGTTTACTAAGATTGTAGTTCAGGGTCCATATAAGCTCTTTTATTTTTTTTTTTTCTTTATACTCAGTGTGATAGAAGTATTGCTGATTTAGGGGTGGACAAAAAAAAAAAACTATTTTTTTGTATTTGTGTGCTGTCATGAACAAAAATACGAAACATAAAACTATCCAAACTTAAAAAATAACATGCAGAGGTAAGATAGAGGAAGGAAACTTGTGCTTATGACTATGAGTGCCAAAGTAAAAGGCAGCCCTACTGGCACAGGGGCACATTGTAGACATTGGGCATGGTTTGATTCACCTTTCTCCTCTCGTTCTGCCTGCACATCTTTCATCTAAGGTACTTTAGAGCAAGAGGTCAGCAACTTGCTATGTGCCATCGCTCTATGAAGATAGTGCTTGCTAGAGACCATAGATGGGTGCCATTCAAGGCTCTCTCTCCTGCTGGTTCTAGAAGAAAGTGGTGCCATCTAGGTTTTGGATGTTAGGTGAAACCCATTTTGCTGAACCCATTGCGTACGGTTGTCATGACATAATGTCGGCATTGATTAGGCCTAAGAGATGGGTGTCAATGCGTACATGATGCGACATCGGGATCTGATCACAGTTGAAGCATGCACACAGTCATGAAGTATTATATCTGTAACAGTGCTGGCTCTAGAGGTACAGGGTTCCAAAGGCAGCATAAACTTGCATTTTAGGAGGGATTTATGGAAGAATAATGTTCGGTATAGTCTGCGCTTCTCGGAGGGGGGTGAAAACCCTTTCCCTATCCCTCTAATTTTTAGCTGGTGCCGCTAGTGTCAGACTGCCCGCCTTGACGGCCAGTTAGGTCATTAGGCGCCCTGTCGGCAATTGGCTAATACTAAGGCAATTATAGTGATTATGATTGCAATTGTCAACATCACTCACTCATTACTCATAGCACAATAAAATAATACAGTGATCCAAAATCCCCAAATGTCATGACACCCGTTGTCAGGCCAGAGCTCCTGCATCATGTATGACAAAAAGACATGTCACCCGTCGGCGACGGGCCTGGCGAGAGCTGGCAACTCCCTACTCTGGGCCTAAGTAATATTGCCTGGGCCATGATGCCGGGTACTGTGACGGGACACACGCAGCCTACTGGATGGAATATGACACCCAGCATAAATTATTTTCAGTGACGTCACACTGGTGTGACGCCCGTCATCACACACTTTTTGCCGTGTCACACGGATGTGACACCCTGTCGTCATTGGGTTAACGGTTTAACTCACACAGGACGGGTGGTACAGCATGTGTACCGCGCATTCAAAAGCCCAGTTGCCGGGCGGCACAGTATTGTGCCAGCCATTCAATTGATTTAGGCCTAATAATTCGAACGCCCCGGCATTTGGACATTCAAGGCTAGAATTCCCCCGTCGGGGATGGGTTAATGAGGATGGTGTGATGGATGAGGTCAAATGCTTTATGATGGTCAATAAAATGGTTATTACCACCAGTTGCCCTTCTACATTTTCTGTGAAATAATTAAAAGATTAATTAAATAATTTAAAGAGATTCCCTTAAGTTCCCAAACTGATGATTGTCTAG
Source organism: Penaeus japonicus (assembly GCF_977035675.1). Classification (NCBI taxonomy): domain Eukaryota; kingdom Metazoa; phylum Arthropoda; class Malacostraca; order Decapoda; family Penaeidae; genus Penaeus; species Penaeus japonicus. Next base: position 3,431,850 of record NW_028234435.1, read on the forward strand.
TCTAGTCTAGTCTACTTGGTGAATATTCTTTCAAAGACCATACATGGGATGGGGGTAGGCAAAATAGGTTGAAGGTCATCAAGAAAAGTGGGGGTGGTAGTCTTTGAGATCAAAACTGCAATAGCTTACTTCAAAAGGTTACCCGCTCACCCATGCCCCCAATGATTGAGTTATTGAAGATGTCACAAATGGGGGTGACAAGCTTGGAAGCAAACTTTTTTTAATCCTAGAGGGATGTCATCAGGGCCATTTGATTTACTCTGCTATTCGTTCTAGATGTTGATATGCCTCGTGTCCCATCACTATTGTTTAGAGGGGCAAGAGGGGAGTTATGCCAGTAGATTGCTTGTTTGGAGTAGAGGGAGGAGCCTATTGATGTGTGCATAATGATTGTTGATAATGTTAGCACTGTTCTTTTGTGAGTTGGCTATTTTGCTGATTTAATTGCCATTTCTTGTTCCTAATATGGTTATACCATATTTTGGGGTTTGCTTCAATTTGATAAATAATCTTTCTGATAATTCATTTTAGCCAATCTTATTTTTATACCTTTTTTGCTTGGTGATTTGTTGCATCACTTTTTTTACAAGCTTTTTACCTTGCCAGAATAAGGTCTTTGATTTTGTTAGTGATCCAGGGCTTGTCCTGTTGATGAGTTGGTGTTTTTCATGAAAAGAAATTGTCAACTTGATCCCAAACTGATCTATAAGATTGTTGATATTAAGTATTCAGATCAGGAGCCTACAGACTAGTGAATTTTTTAGTCCTGAAATCTCCATATGAATATTACTGTGTTTGACTGTGTGGGTGGCTAGTGTCTCTGGTAGCTAGAGTAATGACAGATGATCACTGTTACTAAGGGGTGGGAGCGAAGATAGACTTTCACAAAAATGTTTGTTGTTTGATATAATTATTGCTGGATGGAACAACTTTCCAGAAAAAGTGCCAGAATCACTTCAAAAAATTACATGATAATCAAAATACAGTTGATAAGTCCCCCTGAGCTCAGCTCTCTCTTGCATATTTAAACAACTAGATAAGAAAGTGTATATGCATGCACATACACATACAAACACACAATCTCACTCTCACTCTCACTCTCACTCTAACTCTCATTCACTCACATGCACAGTCACATGTACAGTCACATGTACAGTCACATGTACAGTCACATGTACAGTCATATTTAGTCACACACACACACACACACACACACACACACACACACACACACACACACACACACACACACACACACACACACACACACACACACACACACACACACACACACACACACACACACACGATGTTACATGATCATTCTTGTTGGATGAAACCCACTGATTTACTTTTGAATCCTGATTCGACAACTTATGCTTTACGTGGACCAGGTACCAAATGGCCAATTCATGGAGGATGGCCGAGATGAAGAGGAAGAAGACTGTGACATGGTACCTTGTCCTATATGTGGGAAACATTTCCCCTTGAAGCAGATTGAGGTAGGTCATTCATTTAATGTTGTCTCTCTCACTCTCTCAAAATTATATTGCATATGCTTGTATTTGATGCATTGCCTAGTAACATAGTTGTTCTTTCTTTATTTGTATAACTAAACATTGAGGATTTGCCTCTTTTCTTTCATCTATCACCTCTGTTCCTCTGTTGTACTTTTTGCTTTTTCTTCTTTTTGTCTTCATATTGCTTTCACTTCCATATCTTCTGTTACCTCTTCCTTTTTTTTCTTGTTATTTATCAAAAATAATTATAAAATGTTACCACTCTTTTTTTTACAACTGTCTCAGATCCATGCATCAGATTGTTTGGA
>NW_028234435.1:3448677-3463677 GCF_977035675.1 Penaeus japonicus
AAGAGAAAAGGTAAATATAACTTAACCCATTCACGCCGGGGCTATTCCGGCTGTAAATGGTCAGAATGCTGGGGTTTTCGAACAGATAAGCCTAACGCCTCTGGGATTCTCGGGTGCACTAGCCACAAGTGAGCACTGTACGCCCACTCACCTGGCGCGCCGGCCTTGACCAAATATCTTATCACTGGATGTGATAGCAAGTCATCCGGCGCAAATGGGGTAAGAGACACACAAGGCAAAAAAAAAATTATAAAATTTTAAATTAAACGTGTGTAGTAAATGGAAAAGAGAAAAGGTAAATATACCTTAACCCACTCTGGACGGGTGGTACAGTACTGTACCGCTCATTCAAAAGCCCAGTGGCCAGGCGGCACAGTATTGTGCCGGCTATTCAATTGATTTAGGCCTAATAATTCGAACGCCCCGGCATTGTGACATTCAAGGCTAGAATTCCCCCGTCGTGGATGGGTTAATAAGCGAATGTCTGGACCTACTGATACATGCACAGGGTGTTGGTGGTAATTGAGAGATGGTTTGAGGTGCTCAAGTCCCTACCTGTTTTCTTCATGTTGGAAATGATTCTTCAGTCAAAATCAGGGAAAGAAAAGTACCCTCTCTTTTTCATCTATACCTTTTTGAAAGTTTCTAGTTCACACCCATAAGAGCCAAAATGGTATTCATCCTATATGAATATACATGCTGCTCTTCTTGTAGGTATTCTGAGCAGTTTCTTGTCATTTGGCGAGACTAAAAGGGAAACATAAGGATTTAAAGTGTCGGTTTCCCCTTCAGGTTTTAAGTCTATATAAAAGAAGCCTTGAAAAATTATTTAATTATTTTCAGGCTCGCCCAAAGGTTGTAGTGTAAATACAAAAAAGAAAGTGAATCTCCAGCTCCAACTCAATTCATCTGTTTCAAGCAGTTCTGAAGGTCAGTATGTAACTTTGTTTATTTGTTTGAAGTTTGTAGATGCAGTTAAACTCTTAGTATCTTTAAAATCTGATGAGGAGACAACATTCATTTAAGAGATTATAGTACACATTCATTAATTTTTTTTTAGCGGTCTCCAATCTTTTTCATGAGGTTGGTTAGTTACCCTGCACCTGAGAATTGATTTTGAGGTAGTAATATGTTTCCTTGTCGTCGGTCACGGCCTAGGTGTAGAACTGACAACTGATTAGACAGGGTTTGTGGTTCAACATGAAGTACTGCAGGGATTAATGGTATACCATGACAATAATATATTTTATATTCATTCCCTGTCAATCTTTATCAAGGTCAAAAGTCAAAGTAATATATTCTGTATTGTATGCTGAACAGACTTCATTATGACAAATGTAGAAAAAAGGTATAATATCACAATACAGCATATTTTGTGTTGTGAAAATGATTTAATCTCATTTACACCTTTTTTTTTGTACCTTCTGTATCGTATGCCCTTTTTTGTATCCCTGAAACATTTTTTCCCAAAGTATCCATAACAAACTTCTGGAAAAACTTGGTCTTGGCAAGTCTTTTAGGATCAAGATTATTTAAGAATATGAGGTGTTTAACTTACGTGAATAAAGGTTTGGGAGTGAAAGCAGGCTACACCAGTTTATTTCATAGTGTAGGCCTAAATGTTGCTGGAATTTTAGATTGTTAAATATGTTATAAATGAGTTTACAGATTTACGCCTTTCTAAACCCAGTTCCCCACATATGCCACCAATCTATTATGTACCTAAGAATCAACACCCGCAATTACATTCATCTAACTTCCCCCTCATTAACACCACACAGGACGGTGGTTACAGCATGTGTGTACCGCGCATTCAAAGCCCAGTTGCGAGGCGCACAGTATTAGTGCCAGCCATTCAATTGATATAGCCTAATTAATTCGAACGCCCCGGCATTTGGACATTCAAGGCTAGGCGAAATTCCCCCGCGGGGATGGGGGTGGGTTGTTTAACCAAACAGACGGGTCGGTACTAGCATGTGTACGCGCATTCAAAAGCACAGTTGCCGGGAGGCACCGTGACTTGGCCAGCCATTCAATGGATTAGTGGGCTCATAATAAATTTCGAACGCCCCGGCATTTGGAAATTCAAGGCGTAGATTCCCCGATCGGGGCTGGTGAAAGAGGAAACTGTTTTTCTTCTTTGTTTTGTTTTTATTATACATCAATTGTTCTCATGACAGACTTTCAGCAAAGACTTGTTGGGTGGTATTCATAGTCTATGGTAATATTTTTATGGCTAGATGAGTAATAAGAAAAAAGTGCTGAACATACCCTTACATAAACTTTTTGCTGTTGCTACATGATTTCCACTAATTCCTTGCCTGTTATAGTTTGATTATAAGAAAAAAAGATGTAACTATTCCTTATATTTAAATTATAATTTATTAAAAAGACATGTTGGTGGATTAACCATAAAATGTTAAAAGTAAAAAGACATCCCAACCTTAAAATCTCTTCTTAGGAACAGGGGTAACAAACCAAATTGAGAATGGGCGGAGCTTTCTGTATTTTTTTTTAATGAATAGCTGAGAGACAAACTAAGTAAATATATTGTATAGTTTAATATTTCTGAAAGGTAGTTGCCATTACACAGAGAATACCTTCAAAGATTATTAATGAGTTCATCCAAACATAAACATCTCCAAAAGACAAAATAAAGAGTAAGAAATTCAATGAACTACTTCATAGTTAAGAAAATGATAGGTTCAATGATCTGCCAACCAGACTTCTTAGGTTATGTATCTGGATCTGTAACTATATATATTAACAGTACTTTCAGACACCTGAATTTCAAAGAGCATTTTGATGTTTCCAGAATCAGAAGAAGAAGAAGAAGAAGAGTATGAAATTCCCACATCACCCGTTAGGAACTTTGTCCCCATTAGTGAACAGACAGATTCCCTCATTGATTATCATAATCAGTTCAATAAGAGAATACAAAGACCTCTCGTTGCCGGTGCTGTTGGCCCAGGGGCGAAGAAGAAAGGACGTAAGCGCAGGAGAAAAACTACAAAATCCTCAAAGAGGGGGATGAGCAAGAAGAGGAAATCATGATATTCTGCGTCGTATTGTCTTGAAAGAAGGATTAGTATAATATAATTTAAAATTGTGTGAGGATACTTTTTTTTTCTTGATATACTAGATGTATATATTGTTTGTGGTTGTAGAGTATTTTTTTTTTTTTTAATTAGCATACTTTCTTATAATTATTGTGAACTTTAAAACCAGTCTTTTTGTATGGAACAAAATAATAATAGTAAATGGATTTCTTTTCCTTATTTCCAGTGTTCTCTGCCTATGGTTTTGGTTATGCTAGCAGCTTGTTAAAAAAAATAAAAAAGAAAAAGACCCCCAGACCACAAATGAGCATTAACTCCTATGAATCTCGCTCTGGAACGCCCGGGACATGCACTGCCCACTATGATTTCGTTTCCATTATTTTTTCATATACCTAGATGATTTCACAAGTGCTTGGTCATCAGGAAGTCTATTAGTAAGCTGACCTGACCTCAACTGTTTACTCCATTTGAAAGCCTTTAATTATCAGGGCTGTTATCAAGCACCAGAGAGAGAGAGACAGAGAGAGAGAGAGAGAGACATGGACGGACGAACATGGACAGATGGACACAGACACACACGCACACAGACAGACACACACGCACACAGACAGACACACACGCACACAGACAGACACACACGCACACACAGACAGACACACACGCACGCACGCACACACACACACACACACACACACACACACACACACACACACACACACACACACACACACACACACACACACACACACACACACACACACACACACACACACACACACACACACACACACACACACACACACACACACACACACACACACACACACACACACACACACACACACACACACACACACACATTGTAAGAGTGAGTGAGTGAGTGAGTGAATGAATGAATGAATGAGTTTGAGTTGTGAGTGTGAATGAATGAGTGTGAGGTGAATGATAATGAGTGAAGTGTGAAGTGTGATGTGGAGTGAGTGTGGGAGTGTGTGCTGTGAGCTGTGAGTGTGTGTGTGTGTGAGTGTGAGTGTGAGTGGAGTGTGAGTGCCTGAGGAGGAGTGTGAGTGTGAGTGTGAGTGTGTGTGAGTGTGTGTGTGTTGTGTTTGTGTGTGTGTGTGTGTGTGTGTGTGTGTGTGGGGGTGTGTGGGTGTTGGTTGAGAGTGTGTGTGTGTGTGTGTGTGTGTGTGTTAGAGTGTGTGTGTGCGATGTTTGTGTGTGTGTCAGTGTGTATGTGTGTGTGTGTGTGTGTGTGTGTGTGAGTGTGTGAGCTACATAGTGATAAGGTGAGACAAGAGTGGTTTTTGAGTGTGAGTGTGAGTGTGAGTGTGAGAGAGGGAGAAAAACAAAGAAAGAAAGAAAGTAAGTAACCAAATGTTATATCAATTACATGGAGTGCAAAGTTACAGCTGCTCATCTGTCACTCTCACCATGAGGTGAGACAATAACGGACTGTGGTCACAAATAGCGATATTGTGATCAAAAGTCTACGGAAATCAAGTGAAGATTTGGGATGTTTCCATAATATCAACATACATCTTGCCTCTCTTTTGAAAATGAAACCTATACAAAGGTGCTGAAACACATTTTTCAACTGATAATTTATTGGATGTAGGGTCTGGATGGCATGGGCCACAATGCCTTCTGTTTGTGTAATGTCAACCGAAGCAAAAGACTTGAGCAGCAACCTTTGGTCCCATTTGGACTTATTGCTTGATACTTATTACATTGGAAATGATAATATGTGAACATTGTTTTATATAATGAATTTACAAAAAGACGTCATCCTGCAAATACCTGAAATCATGTAATAGATTTATCACAGTTCTATTGTTTGCGCATACCATATGCAGCAACATGTAGAACTACACTAATACAACTTGAAAAATAACAATAATGGACAATATGAAATTTTTCATTATATTTATATATTGAATTAATCGAGGATGAAAGTTATTTTTAAGTTCATAATTACTCTGACGGATGCGAAATACTATGAACTTTCAAATGCCAAAGAACTGATTTCATATTGTAAACTCGCAAAATGGCAATTTCTGACCAATGTGCAATGTTATTTTTTTATTTTTTTATGCAATAAATGTACTTTCAGCATCACATTCCCAGTATACATCATCACCTAATTTTGTAAAATAGCTGGATATGAATTTTGATAAATAGATTTTTCAGTCTGCAAGTGTGTTACTTTGTCAAATTAAACTCTCAAGTTAAGGGTTGCTAGTTCCGTGCAAATTATCTTTGCTGTCATCATAAACTTGGTTAGTATTTTAGATGCTATTTATATTTATAGTACAAATATCAAATTAATTTTGTTTATTACTGATGACTTATCTAAAATACTGATAAAATCATGATTATGATAATTATATTCCAAAATTTTGCTTCAAGTAATTTTTTGTAAGTAAATTTATCTGAAGAAGACTGGACTGAATTATTACATTGTACAGTATATACATATATTTCTTACTTTAATATAAAAGGAGAAATCATTTTACCTACTATTGTGATATTCTCCTAATCATTTTCATTTTTTTCATTCCATATATACTTGTGTCTTCATCCAGATATGCATTCGGAATTCTGAGGTAATAAAGGTTTAAATGAAAAACATTTCTTTTTAACTGTTCAGTGTAATTGTCTATTTACTATTGAAATCACACAGTTCTACATGAGGGGTACACCATACTGGCCAAACATGCCCAATGAGCTGGCCGTCAGGAGGCAGCTCAAGAGTTGCATATGACACCACAAACATTCCAAATGTGGCAGGGAGGAGACAAAGGTGCCTGTAGAGAGACCCAGACCCAGGTCTCTTGGGGGAATAAAATGCTTAAAAAAAAAAAAAGCAATCACCCAAGAGCTTTTATTTAATAATGATAAAAAGTTGATTGTTTTGGAATTATTGCACCTTTAGAAAAAAAAAAAGGGTGAAGCTAATCTGTATTTTGAGTACTGAGGCATAATTGCCTTACAGATATTTAAATTATTGGTAAATGAGACCAGAGTATTAATGACCAATGTGCAAAGTGCATACAATTTTTTTTTTTTTTTTTATGCAATAAATGTACTTTCAGCATCACATTCCCAGTATACATCATCACCTAATTTTGTAAAATAGCTGGATATGAATTTTGATAAATAGATTTTTCAGTCTGCAAGTGTGTTACTTTGTCAAATTAAACTCTCAAGTTAAGGGTTGCTAGTTCCGTGCAAATTATCTTTGCTGTCATCATAAACTTGGTTAGTATTTTAGATGCTATTTATATTTATAGTACAAATATCAAATTAATTTTGTTTATTACTGATGACTTATCTAAAATACTGATAAAATCATGATTATGATAATTATATTCCAAAATTTTGCTTCAAGTAATTTTTTGTAAGTAAATTTATCTGAAGAAGACTGGACTGAATGATTACATTGTACAGTATATACATATATTTCTTACTTTAATATAAAAGGAGAAATCATTTTACCTACTATTGTGATATTCTAATCATTTTCATTTTTTTCATTCCATATATACTTGTGTCTTCATCCAGATATGCATTCGGAATTTTGAGGTAATAAAGGTTTAAATGAAAAACATTTCTTTTTAACTGTTCAGTGTAATTGTCTATTTACTATTGAAATCACACAGTTCTACATGAGGGGTACACCATACTGGCCAAACATGCCCAATGAGCTGGCCGTCAGGAGGCAGCTCAAGAGTTGCATATGACACCACAAACATTCCAAATGTGGCAGGGAGGAGACAAAGGTGCCTGTAGAGAGACCCAGACCCAGGTCTCTTGGGGGAATAAAATGCTTTAAAAAAAAAAAAAGCAATCACCCAAGAGCTTTTATTTAATAATGATAAAAAGTTGATTGTTTTGGAATTATTGCACCTTTAGAAAAAAAAAAAGGGTGAAGCTAATCTGTATTTTGAGTACTGAGGCATAATTGCCTTACAGATATTTAAATTATTGGTAAATGAGACCAGAGTATTAATGACCAATGTGCAAAGTGCATACAATTTTTTTTTTTTTTTCAAAATGATTTGACAATGACTAGAAAATCAATTAAACATACATGTTTCCTTTGGAATGGGGAAAAATAAAAACTGCTACTATGCAAGAGAAAGAAAAGAACAGACAGAAATTAACAGTGAATGACTAGCTAAAACCTTGCAGTATTAGATAAAATATGGGTAATTGTAAGTAGATTCTTAGGTACTTTTAAGTAGCTTTTCAATACAAAATGATTTGTTGCAAATAATCATGTCCACAAATTCTAGGCCTTTGAGGCTTCTCATAACCAATGAAATGTACAGAAGTATTGAAACCTTATTAGACTTGACAATATAAACATATTTGGCAGACTTACTCTTCTCTTTATGATTTTACTGATGCTACCTTGTAAAAATAATTTAAAAAGTTGCACTGTTGGAGAAAACCTCTATTTTTTGTACAAGATCTATGTAAATATTAATGCTATTGGATATGATACCAGTAAAAAGTTGAAGAAAAAAGACACTTGGATAGGTCAGGAATTTTTAAATTGCTCTTGTATATTACAAGTATTCACAAACTTAAAAGTTATTGTCCTGTAGAACCACTAAAAATGGTAGGCTTTAGTTGTAAATTGCACTGTCACTGCACTTGCACAAAAATTCTCCTCATGTTTTGTACAATTAAGCAAAAGCCATTAATTAAAATAATTTTAAGTAAATACGCCATTTGTTAAAATATTGCACCAGTAAAAGAACACAGAAGTTTTAAGCACTTTACAATAGTTAGTATCTATAGCCAGCCAGGTGTCCTTGATTATGAACTTCAATTAACAGAGTGAATGTTTTTGGTATTTGTTATATCACCTTTTGCTTCGCATACAAAGAATTCTCAGTGATTTAATGCAGGCCCGGGGAGGTGTCATGAAGTCATACAAGGCTTTCAGTACAAAGGGAGGGTTCATTTGCAATCGAGCAACAAAGAACAAGGGAACTGGTTGGAGATGACTTTGGCTTTATGAAAAGTGTGCAGGTACATCCAAAACTTAGAAGGTGAACAGCAGTAAAAGCAATTACTCCTTATAAAACTTGGAAAGGCTTATTCACATTCGATACTGCAGTAAAAATAAATATAATGTTTTCTACAGATAATCATAATAAATAGATTGCAACAAACAATTCACAGTTATTGTTGTTTTAAGTAGATGACTAGACAGTTAAATTACAATGTGACCACAAAATATACATATAATATATATCAAATTGTTAATTGACCAGAAAATGGAAAATATAGTTTTGTACACAATCTAAACATCATTTGCAGGAAAATGTCCAACTGTACAAATTACTTTTGCTAATAAGAAGACAAAACACAAAAATTCAGAGCACAGATGCTTGCATGAATCCTGTATGTATATGCCTTGGGATCTTTAACTTTCCTCCGTTGGACATGTTCCTAAGATATACAAAAGTAACAAAAGTTCTCAACACAATTGTTGTAAACAGCTATTATGGTATGCATACCATTTAGAATATTCAAGTTTAATTAAGTACATAAGAGGTAAACAGGATACTAAATTAATTAAATATACCTTAGAGACTAGATCATAAATAAATAAAAGGACAGCATTAGAAGTCACAAAGGAAACTAATAAATAAAAGAAATCACAAGCAGGTAAATAATTAAGTACAAATATGCTTTGGTTTTAGTTCCTATAAGAAGTATTAGGGCCACTGTAATAAGACATGAGTTCTAACATCACATGGCAGAATCTCATAAATAATTTATCATACATAATCTATTAAATCTCAATACCTAATGCTATACAAATATTGCACCAAGTTATTTGCTGAGTATTCTTGGATAAGTATTTGTAGTTGAACAGGATTCTGTACTAGTTACCACTTATTCAACAGAAGCATTATCAATAAACAACAAATAGTTAGCTTGTTATTTTTTTTCAAAAATGTTTTGTTGTATTCATAAAAATGAATTACACCCTTCTATAATAATTTGCCCAAAAAACTTTTTCAACAGCACAAATTGCATTGAGCAATATTCCATGACTAGTTTGCATTTTCAATACATGACTAGTTTGTCTGGCACTACACTAAACTTCCTATTATGACTAGAACAAATATATCAACAATTACCTATTCAATTGCCTTTCAATATTATAACATACATTAAATTATAAAGTTCTGTGTAAATGAATACTGCAAGGTTCACTTTTAATTCAATATTTAACATCATCAGTGTGACCAGTTACATACTGTAGGAAAATGCTGACTACCAGGTACGAAGATACACCAACCAGTCACATCAATTGCGTGAAGTGTTCTTCTATTATTCAAGCCATGGGTGAAAAATACTGAAGGCATCTGATACCAGTTACTTATATACTGTAGTGTAATAAGTATTGTTTGTATCCTGATATTTCCTTATTTTGTTTTGCTTTGTTTTACTTCTTCTTGACTGGTTTACGAACATTAGAGTTCAAATGCAGAGAACTTAAAAAACAAAGTTTTACTATGCATGATATGCACTAGAAAATAGAATTATCACCCAAAATTTGAGGACACTTCAATCTATGCCATGCTTGGAATGTAATCACTTTTTGGCAATTAATATATTGAAAGGTTAAAAAATATTGATGCATTTCTACAAGGAAACTTCAAATGCATGAGTATTCTATCTATCAAGCACTTCAGTTTTCACATCCTCAAATGAATGTTGAGAACAAGCTTTTGTTTAAGAAGACGAGTCTACCAACTGTGGAAACTTACCCATACAAAGAGTTTATATAGAAACAAGGTGGTGAAGACAAAGTGTTACTAACCGGAGCAGTTTCTCATTAAAGAGAAGCAAGTAACCACACCGACAAAAGCAAAGGCTCTCAATTTTTATACTTATCTCTCCTATGGTAGGTACAGTACAACAGTCTTTACAAAACCCTAATAATTTCACTCTTTCTATGAAATTATCAAATTAATATGATATTTTGATTCCTCTTACTTCTTGTAAAATAAAGTATTCAGGAGTTAACAGACTTTGCCATAATGCTTTGTTTATCAAGTTTTATATACATTTATTGTATATGAGGATATAACTGATATAATTGTGAAAGCATTGTAATATACCCTCCTATACACTTTTTACAAGATTATAAAACAGTCATCAATATCGTTAATCACTTCTGACGAATTGCTAACCTCCAAATAAGAGATAACAAAAATAACACATGCATCTTATACCGAGAGTTAATATTGCATTGATATGGGAACGTTGTAAGCTCTCAACCAAGCTGTGTCGCGGTCGGATTTGGACTTCTTCCTTCTTCTCTGTTGAAAAGTGTATAACAGGAGTTTTGTTTCTTTATTACCTACTATAGGAGGGAGAACGTGTACGGCTCCAGGATCTGCTCCGAGTGCGACTGCGGCTGCGAGACCACCAAGATGATTCGGAAGAAGATGGGGAAGGGGGGGGAGTCGGACGATGGTAGGGTACTGGCCGTTTCCTTGCGCTGTTTTGTTTGTTAGTGGAGTTAGTTGTGTTAGTGATATTAGTTGCTTTTAATGACAATTCTTTGTTTATATACAGTTAGAAGCTTTTTCTTTTAATATTGTTATTATCATTAGTAGCTGAGCTAAAAAGAAAAAAAAAAGAAAAAAAAAGGAAAACATGTGAAGAGTAAAAACCTTTCTTCTCTAATCAATGTTAGTCAATGGGGTTCAGGTTAATGATTCTTATCTATGAATTAGACAAGAGAGACAAAATATTCATCATTATGCAGCAGCCAAATAAGAATCAAGAAGATCCCTTTCAAGTGTGCTATAAGTAAGCTTCGGAACCAAGAGACAAAAAGAAAAAAGAGAAAAAAAGAGAGAACTATAACTTACCTCAGATTCAGTGAATAAAACATGTCACCATCAATCAATCAATACTGTTAAATAAAAATCATATAAAATAATATACGCATCTCAAGCAAACATGCAAAACAATTCAACATACAACACAATCTGTTACAAAATAAATGTGCTAATGATGTGCAATGTAAGTGCTACAAAAAAAAATAAAGTACTGTAACATCAACATGGTCTAAAACTCAAAACAGCAACAAATAACTTGGTCTATCAGAGAAAAAAAAAAAAAAAAAATAAAGAGAGAAAGCATGGAAAAGAAAAGCAATAACAATTAACTCAAAACATTAACTGAGGAAAATTTTATATATATATATATATATATATATATATATATATATAAATATATATATATTATATATAATATATATATAATATATAATATATATATATATTATATATATATATATATATAATATATATATATATATATATATATATATATATATATATATATTATATATATATATATATATATATGTATATATGTATATATCTACATACATATATACATATACATATACATATGCATATGCATATATATACTCACTTTTTTTTTTTTTTTTCTTACACACATGGCTCCACAAGTGCCAATTCAGAGTTAGGCTTTGGCATGTTCACCTTTTACCAGTTCGTTGAATTTTGGGGAAAATAATGTTTATTTTTTTTCTCTCATTATTTTTTATTAAAATCATTAAAAAAACATTAAAAAATATAATAATAATAATAATAACCATAATAGTAACAAAATACTTAAAATACCCCATTATAATGTTTTTTTTCAAGGAATAGGGTAAACAGGCTTTGGAACTGATTCATTGGCGAGACAAACTCACAGAGCCATATATGTGTAGAAAAATAAACACATTAAAGCAAATTCAATGTGAACAGGACAGTTGGTGCATGTTCATGCTGTCAATGGGTTAAACCATATTTTCTTGTATAAAGAGGATGAGAAATAAAATAAAGTGTTTTATGGACTTGCTCTGAATAAATATATTAAGCCATTTCTATCTTTAATCACTTTACTTATTTTAATAGTAGTTTCATGTGATTCTTACAAAAGGATAAAAATTCTGATCTTCAGCATCACAAACTGTTATTGGCAGCTGCTCTTTGGTGATTAATATCAAATTAGTTTCCTGAAGAAATAAAACATCAAAATACTTCACTGATAAAAGGAGAGCAGAATGAAGGGGCTCTCCTTTCGTATGACGTGTCAGTAATTTCTAACAGTGAATGAAGAGCTTAAATTCAAGTACTGGTAAGAATAATATTCAGATATAAAGAATGCTATCACTTAAAAACAGTAGAATAAAAACTGATATTAGATCTAATTACTAAAAATAATCATAACAAAATGTATCCAATAAAATAAAATAATACACTGATACTACTGTGGCAATTTGCAATACTACAAAAATATACATCAAATAAAATAATAGATGATAAAATAATAAGGAATGGATGCATATATAAAGACTTTGATGTGTGCAGTACGGCAACGAGCACATTTTCTTTTAAAGAAAAAGAGGGAGACAAACAGAGGATTCTCTGGCATTAGGTACAGGCATCTTTATATTCCATGTATTACTGACCTTGTTATCCTTCTCTTGTCTAGAAAGGAAGGAGAACCTCTCCTCCTTGGGATGGAGAGTGACCTTGAACGGGACCTAGTCCTTGTTCTGGATCTTGAGCGCGAGGCCGATCTGCTGTAATGGCCATAGGATCTGGATCGAGACCTTGACCTACTTCTTCTTGATCTGGACCTCGAGCGAGACCTTGACCTTGTATACGAGCGAGATCTTGAGTGCGATCTCAGGGAGCGGGATCTTGAACGAGAGTGTGATCTAGACCGGGAATGTGGAGAACGAGACCTACAAGGGGTTAGATATTTTACTTGATTTTTCTTTTTCTTTTCTATTTAAATATCATATACACATAAATTTATTAATAAAGATTAAGCCTCTTGAATGCAAAGCATCATTAAACCATGTGAGAAGCTTCCTCATTACCTGGGGGATCTCGAGCGAGAAGTAGGTGACCGTGAGCGTGGTGACGGTGAACGGGACCTTGATGAAGACGGAGAACGTGAGCTGCGTGTGCTACGCGAAGATGATCTTCCTCTGCTGGAGCTTCGGGAGTACCTGCTATGGGTTGGTGAAGCTGCTGTTACCCCACTGGAAGTGTTGTAATATACCTTTTAGAAAAAAGAATGTAACAATCACATTAAGATATGTACAACCATAATGTAACTTGGAAGAAGAAAAAGAAGGGGGAGAATCCTTTTTGTTCCTACCTAGTGTGAGGTGCTGGTGACTTGCTAGCAGAAGGTCGTCCTGTGTGCCGCCCATTCTGTGGAAGTCTTGGTAACTCCTGAGATCCAATGGCCCGGATACTAACCAGTTCACCTGGTCTTCTTATAACATCATTGGTTTCTAAAACCTTTGATACAGCTTGATTCTGATTCCATTTTGGGCTACTTTTATCTCCTAATCCCACTTTATTCGGACTGCCCACTTTTGGCAAGGGTATAGACCCACAGGAAGGGCTTTCTCTAACATTCAATCTCTTTGGTGACTTGCTCACAGAGCGGGACCCTGACCTCACCTTCTGCGGGTCTGTGCCTATCACATATCTCTGCGGTTCACGCTGTATGGGGGAATAGCTCAAGTCACGGCTGTTTGATCTCTCATTGCAATAGACCTCTGGTTTAACACCTTTCTCTGAGACCTCATGCTCTTGATTTGCAATGGATATTTGCAAAGCTGCAGGTCCCCTTGGTGAGGTTTGTTTCTGATCTCCACTTGTGGTCCTACTTCTACTTCTACTCTTTCTTTTACTCCTAGCCTGACCCTGATCACCCTCAGACAAGGTGCTACACACACTCTCTTTCTTTTTGTCCCACTCCTTCTCTCTCTGGCCTTCTCTCCCCCTCGTTCCATCTCTGGGACTGTCTCTGGATGTCTGTTGGTTGGAAGGTGTGACATCTTGGTGTCTTGCAGAACGTTGATCTGGTGACGAGTCAACGTCTGAGCTGTGCTGCTTCTTGGAGCGAGATCGCTGAGCCTCTGGCGAGCTGAACAAGCATAGAAAATACCATCTCACATTACAGGACTTGACAGCATCTGTCAGCACTTTTGCCATAAAAAAATAAACACTTTTCTCATCAACTAAAAAGCAAGTAAATTCAAATGCGTGCATCTAGAGGAGTAAATAAAAAGGAAAAAAAGAGGGTACATCAAAACTTTATTCACTATTCCGTACAAAATCTAGAGCAATATTACAAATAAAAATAATGAGAAAAGGGAGGGAGAGGAGAGGGGGGGGAGAGAGAGAGAGAGAGAGAGAGAGAGAGAGAGAGAGAGAGAGAGAGAGAGAGAGAGAGAGAGAGAGAGAGAGAGAGAGAGAGAGAGAGAGAGAGAGAGAGAGAGAGAGAGAGAGAGAGAGAGAGAGAGAGAGAGAGAGAGACAGACAGACAGAGAGAGAGAAAAAAACAAAAAAACAGAAAGAAAAATAAATATTTCCTTCCTTAGACTAAAGATACAAAGAAAATAATGATAAATGAGTACTGCCTAAATACTAATCTTAATTTGGTTTCATAGTAAACCAAAGTCAAAGGAAACACAATTAAAATACTAATGTACAAAACCCTCTTCTGGAAACTATATCCTCTTAAAAAATAAATAAAACAACCATTCTGACAAAATTATAGTACTACAAATACATACAAAATCAGGTAATTTAGACAGTGAAACAGAATATCAGGTATTACTTCTCTTAATTGGTTGCTACTAAAAAATGAGCAAATAATACAGAACAGAATGTGGTCAGTACATGAATGAAAAAAATCTAATAATAATATTGAAATTTCCTTCATCAACGTAGGTAGTAGCGCTGCAGAGCCAGCAACCTCACCTCTCTGCGCGGTGGTGTGGTTTCTTGCGAGACTTCTCACGGCTTCTGCTTCTCTGTGAAGAGTAGTGAGAACAGCAATTAGGGCCCCGAGGCAC
>NW_028234435.1:3473677-3481177 GCF_977035675.1 Penaeus japonicus
CATCAAGACAAGCGTCTGTTCAAAATAAAGACAAAAAGTCCTTCCAGGGTCGAAATGGCGGCGTCTCCGATAGAAAGACGCCCGGCCGCTCTTCTTCAAGGTACGTTCCAGCTTCGCCTTTAAAGACGCTGCTCTCGACCGCCCCTCGTGTGCACTCTTTGCCTGGTAGTGTGCCTGGCTGTCTGTCTACTGCTCGCAATGGTGTTCCTTCTCTCGCTGAGTTATATATACAAATACGCACAAACACAAACACAGACACAGTCACACAGACACAGTCACACAGACACAATCACACACACACACACACACACACACACACACACACACACACACACACACACACACACACACACAAACATATGCACGTACAAACACAGACCCCATTACTTCTCTTAATTCCGGAGACGCGACAGAAATCCCACAAATAAATAAAACACTGCCATCAATAAAGGTGGCCCTGCCCCTCATTCCGACGTCGCAGTGTTTACCTGGATGTCAGGACAGGTAATCTAAGTGTGTGGACAAACACCCCCGCGCGGCCCCGTCGCCCCAGATTACATGGAGATAATTTGCCACCTTTCTTTGCGTCCATTCTTTCTTTCATTTCTACTTTATCTCTCTCCCTTCTTTCCTTCTCCTTCCTTTCCTTCGCCTAGAGGTGCCCATAGCTTGGGGCACTCTCCGACGGAGGCGAAGGCCGGTCAGAAAACACTAATTAATGTCGAGGTAAACATCACCGACCTTCCCAGGATTGTGTCAATGTGTGTATCCGCGGGTGGAAAGGGGAAGGGGGGGGGGGGGAGAGAGAAGAGGGGAAGGGAGGGAGGGAGAAAATGAGAAAAAATGGGGAAAATTAGAAAACCCGAGAGCATAAGCGAGAAAAGGAGAGCCAGATATATATGTATATGTATATGTATATGTATATATATATATATATATATATATATATATATATATATATAGAGAGAGAGAGAGAGAGAGAGAGAGAGAGAGAGAGAGAGAGAGAGAGAGAGAGAGAGAGAGAGAAAGAGACAGAGCGGAGAGAGAGAGAGAGAGAGCGGAGTGACAGAAAGAACGAACGAACAGACAGACAGACAGACAGACAGACAGACAGACAGAGCGCAAACCCAAACCAGCACTTCCGACCACGAACTCCATCGAATCCTAATCCGGCGCAGCAAGAGAGGCACTTGCTGCCACATCCCGTAAATCAGGGTAATGAATGTAATGCCGGGTCTGCTCTACAAGTTGGTGTAAGTGCCAGAAAATATTTTTGTTGTTCTAAATACATGTGCAGACGCGAGTGAACCGTCAGTATGCATGTGTATTACATAATGAATAAAGGAGACGATGGTGGTACTGCCACAACTACCCTCATTGATCACCATTGTTTTACTATTCTTTGGGAGAGGGAATGTGAAGCATATACAAAGAACCGATAAGAAGCATATTCCTGTACCTCGTTCCACTTCCGAAGTATCCTTCAATATGGCAGTGATTATCTACTCTATACAAACCCTATTATCTTACTTCATTTGTTACAATGGTTCTTCTCTTTACGTTAATCCCATTTAATTTGCATAGTAAGATTAGATATACAGGTACATTAAGAGTACAAATAAAGAATACTTAATTTGTCTACATTGCTTCTTTGCACAGGTGGAATAATTAACGCCAGGTGAAGGACGTGTTAACTGCACCTAACTCTATTTCTTCACCATGTTTGTTTTATTCCACTTGCTTATTCATCTTTATACTTCTTACATATAATGATACCGAGTTCCACTTCCATGTAGTAGCAACAGGCTCGGATGGGTGGTGAGGCTACCCTATGTTAACCCCATCTTTCTGAAGATGTAACCCTTCTCACAATAAACTTGCCAGTCAACAGGCACGCTACTAATATAGGCCTACATCTACATCTGAGACATCAACATTTCAAATAACATATATATATATATATATATATATATATATATATATATATATATATATATATATATATGTATATATATATATATATATATATATAATATATATATATATATAATATATATATATATATATATATATATATATATATATATAAATGAAGAGATAAGATTAACATTAATAATATAAATTAAAGCCACAATCAACAAAGTCAAAAGAACCCGCACTGGCATTCCTGCGCAAGGGGACACCCAGGAAAACAACGGTTTCAGACTCGTAAAAATATAAAATGGGGGAAATTAGCTTGCGCAACTTTGACAAAAAGTAACAAGTACATGAAGGCTGCCAAGTGAAGCTCGAGTTCATTAAGCAAATGAGACTATTCGTCCTGACGCTTTTTAGGCGCTTTTTACCACAGGGACCCGGATGGCTGCACCACACTCATACACATGCGTTTACACACAGGCACACACACACACACACACACATATATATATATATATATATATATATATATATATATATATATATATATATATATAATATGTTGTGTGCGTGTGTGTGTGGAGTGTGTGTGGTTGTGGGTGTGTGTGTGGTGTGTTTGTGTATGTATATTTATATTATAGTATAGTAATGTATATGTATATGTATATATATATATATATATATATATATATATATATATATATGTATATATATATATGTATATGTTTATTTTTATATATATGTATGTATATATGTATGTATATATGTATATATATATGTATATATATATACATATATATATATATATATATATATATATATATATATATATATATATATATATATATATATATATATATATATAACCGTGGAGGCCTACATGCGCACTCAAACACACTTATGAACACGCGCGCGCTGCTCAACCATATACACGCGGAAAGTAACCCTCATCGGATGCAAGATAATTGCAAGATGAGTGTCCCCGCCTCACCTGACGACCGAGCGAAGTGTGCGGCGAACGTGTGTGGTCGTGATCGTGGTACTACTGGCCGTGGCGGAAGCAAGGGAGGGGTTTTGACCTGACCACCCTCCCTCTCCCCCTCCTCCTTCTCCTCCTCCTTCTGCTCCTAAATCTCCTTCTGCGTCTCCTCCTCCGGATCTCCCTGCTCCCCCAAAGCTTTTGCCGTTTACACTGTTCTTGTTGTTGTTTTCGTTGTTGTTTTTGTTATTGTTGTTATTGTAAAACCTCCGGAGTTTCTTCCTCTGGCGGTTCCTTCGGTTTCGCCAGTTGCGCCTGGCGTAGTGGCCGAGGCTGAGGGCGGCTGATCGGAGGTGGTGGGTGTGCGGCAGGGGCCTCAACAGGGCGCCCGCCGTGCCCGGAGTTTCCCCTGGGCACGTGAGGGCGGCGGCTGCGGCGGCGGCGGGAGACGAAGAGGGCGCAGCAGAAGCGGCGGAAGCTAACTTATGGAGGAGCGCCGTGTGCTGCGCTAGCAAGGAGGCCACGAGTTGCTCCCAAGGGCCGCCGCCCCCGGACAAACTACTTCTGCTCTCGCTACTGCCGCTGCTGCAGGGGCTCTTGCCGTCCTGCCCGCCCACGGTACTCATGGCACTCGTGGGCGTCGCCATATAGGCAGGCTCTACCCGCCTGCAGGGGTCAAGGTCCGATCGTTCCTTCGCCCTTTCCTCTTTTCGTGTTTCTGATATCTTAGTCTTTCTTAAGGGTTGAATATGTACCTTTTATGTCGTATGACTTTATCTCCTGATCTGCGTTGGCTCTTCTCCTTCAGCCTTTGAGGGTCGAGAAGACCTTGCGTTGCCGATTATCTCCCCACTTCCTAGCCTAAAGACTAGCCAACGAAGCTCTGGAGCCTTAGGCAGAGAGCGGGCACCAAACGGCGGCACCACTTGGCCCAACGGGTAGTAAGGTGGGGCGAAGTAGTCACGAGGATTGTGCTTGGAGGACTGCAGGCGCTTTCGTTTCACACCTTCCCTCGGTACAAGCACTGTCTTGTCTTGCAGTCTTGAAAAAAACCTTGTTTCTTCTCTACTTAAGTAACGCTGACTCCCTTTCACCACAATTGTGATGACTCGTAATCAACACACTTCCTTAATGATAACGTTGACTGATCTACATTAAACAAGAGTAGACGAAGTGGTTTCTTGCCACACGTATTATACTTGAAGACGACGGTCGCTGTGCAACATGGAGTTGTGACCAGCGGTAACCATGGAAGGCTAAATTGGAAGACTTGGTTGCAAGCAGCAGCTTGAGACTTAAACTACATCACATGCGTAACTGGAAGACTTGGTTTTGATTGCCTTGGCATCGTAGGCCTACATGGTAGGCGAACAGGGGTGTCTTGGGCAAGGCAGCTTGTGTGGGCGAGTGGGAGGCGGGGGTGGCTGTGGGCACTCACGCAGGGGCACTGCGAGGGCACCTGGGGGGGTGGCGGTGCTCACCTCACACCTCACCCTGCCCGACCCGTCCCTCCACCTCACACTCATGCCTTTCACTACACGCGGAGGGAGGAGGGCTATGAGGCAGGGAAAAGGCCTTCCTCGCCGTCAATCACTCACTGCACTCACTCTCCCAGCGCGCACTCACAACACAGGAGGAGCACATTCCGTGGTCGCGGCGCCTACCGAGCCCGATAGCATGGCTCGGCAGAGGAGAGCACACGGCGTCGTCGCGGTCACTAGCACTTCCCGGGTCGAGTAGAAGGATCCACAAGCGCCTGCTACGCCTTGGGCAGGCTCCTGATCGCCTCACCCTCGGCCCTGCAGGACACGGCTGAAGGGGACGCTCACACACGCACGCACGCACACACACGCGCGCGGAATCACTCCTTCGGGAGGCTGAAGCGGCGCTGGTGACGGCGATGACGGCGGGGACGCGTCCGTCGCTGTACGGCGCGGGGGGCGACTGTGCCGAGGTATTATCGCACCCACTGCTGCTCGGCGCCACCCGCCAGCGCGCCCCCTCCGCGCCTGCTTCATAATCAATAGTGGCAGCATCACCACACACCCCAGCCTCAGCCCCTGCTTCGTCCCTTTTGCCTCCACGCTGTTCTCCTTCCCTCTCCCTGTCTCTCTTTCTCTCTCTCTCTCTTTCCTTTCACCACCAACACACCAACACCACATGCTCGCAACACTAAATATACTATCTAACCACCCAGATATATCTCGGCTCCTTGCCCTCATGCCCCCACCCCCTCCCTGCCAGTGTCACCAGCTGGGCCAGCACCATCTCAACCCCCCACCACAACCCATCCCCCCTTGCCTCCCTTGCACGCCGTCGGACACAATACGTGAGTAAATCTGCCGCGTGATGGCGCCCTGATGGGTCCTGAGGGACGGCCCCCTCCCTCCTTCCTCCTTCTCATCACCTTCCTCCCACAATCCGAGCTTCTTCGTATCTCATGCCGCTCGACTTTCTCTTCTCCTTTCATTCCTCATTCTATTCCAACTATAATTATTATTTGCTGCGTCCGATCTCTCAGAGAGGAAGATGTGCGTGTGCGTGCGTGTATCAGGGGAGGCTGTGCTTCATCACCTTCCTCCGCTCCGAAAACACCCCTGACGCACAAGGGAGAGGTCAGTCACGAGGGGACAGCACTGGAATGAAAGATGTCCCCTCGGTTCTCCCTGGCAATAAGGGAAATGCGCGCCACTGCCCCCTGAGAACGGAGAGGGAACACACAAAGTAAAAAGAGAGAAATTAAGAAAAAAGTCTTTCGAGAGGGCACCACACGAGCAGAAAATTCTCAAGGTATTACTATTACTACAGGCTTTTTGAACCTTCCTCTGTCCTAACTTCTTCTCTCATTATCCACTCTTTCGATTCTCATTTTCCCTTTCATTTCATTTCTATTCTTTCCTTCCCTCCTTCCCACTCTCCACCCTTTTCCTCCTCTCCTCCTGTCTGTCTGTCTGTCTGTCTCCTCCACTCTCTCTCCTTCTTCTCCTTCTCCTTCTCCTTCTCCTTCTCCTTCTCCTTCTCCTTCTCCTTCTCCTTCTCCTTCTCCTACTCCTTCTCCTACTCCTTCTCCTTCCTTCCTTCCTTCCTTCCTTCCTTCCTTCCTTCCTTCCTTCCTTCCTTCCTTCCTTCCTTCCTTCTTCCTTCCTTCTCCTTCCTCCTTCTCCCCTCTCTCCAAATTTTCATACATCTAAATTATACAAATACACGTACACACACCCACTTCTTCCCTTCCCTTTCCTTCCTCCCTCTCCCTCTCTCCCCCCCCCCCCCCCCTATTTTGAAGCCCGCCATAAGACCGGATGATCCGAGCCCATTTGTACTGCATCCTCAACCTCAGTCTCAGCCTCAGCCTCAGCCTCCTCCTCCTCAACTTCCTCCTCCCATTCCTCTTGTCCCTCCCTCTCATTCCTCTTGTCCCTCCCTCCTATTCCACTTCCCCTTCCTCCTATTCCTTGGCCCCTCCTCCTATTCCTTGTCCCCTCCCTCCTATTCCACTTCCCATTCCTCCTATTCCTCTTCCCCCTCCTCCTATTCCTTGTCCCCTCCCACCTATTCCACTTCCCATTCCTCCTATTCCTCTTCCCATTCCTCATATTCCTCTTCCTCTTCCTCCTATTCCTTGTCCCTTCCCTCCTATTCCACTTCCCCTTCCTCCCCTCCCACCCACTCTCCCCCTCCCCCCTCTCCCCCACCGCGATGTTAAATCACGAGCAGCGTTTTTCTTCCTTTCGCTCAAACGCCCCCTCCTCTCCTCTCTACTATTCTATATCATCCTCTCTCATTCTCTCCTCTCTTTCCTCTCCTCTCTATCCTCTCCCCACTCGCCTCCCCTCAATCCTTCCTTTCTCCCCTCTCCTCTCCTTCCTTCTCCTCTCTCTCCTTCCTATCTCCTCTCCTCTCTATCCTTTCTTTCCTCTCCTCTCCTCTCTACTCTTCCTTCTCTCCTCTCCTCCCTCCTCTCCTCTCCCTCTCCTCTCTCCTTCCTCCTCCTCTCCCTTCTCCACTCCTCTCTGCTCCTCCTCCCTCTCCCTCCTTCTCTCCTCCCTCCTCCCTCCTCTCCTCTCCTCTCCTCTCCTCTCCTCTCCTCTCCTCCTCTCCTCTCCTCTCCTCTCCTCTCCTCTCCTCTCCTCCTCTCCTCTCCTCTCCTCTCCTCTCCGCAGCGCTGGGCTTTTGCCATTAGCGACGTCCATGAGAACCAGGGAGGAGAGAAGTGCAGAGTATAAAGCGGAGGGGGGGAGGGGGGAACGAGGGGAGTAAGGTTGGTATAAGGGAAGGATTGAGGGATAAAAGGGAGGCGAGGATGAAAAAGATAAAAAAGGGGAAGAAGTAGAAGTAAAATTAGAAGAAGAAGAAGAGGAGGAGGAGGGAGAAGAATGAGAATATGAAGAGGGAAAATAAGAATAAGAAGGATAAACAGGTGAAACAGAAGAAGATAAAGAAAAAGAAAAAGAAGAAGAAGAAGAAGGTGAATCTGAAGAAGATGAAGGAGATAAAGAAGAAGAAGAAGGGGAGGGAAGGAGAGACAGAGAGAGAGAGAGAGAGAGAGAGAGAGAGAGAGAGAGAGAGAGAGAGAGAGAGAGAGAGAGAGAGAGAGAGAGAGAGAG
>NW_028234435.1:3493677-3496177 GCF_977035675.1 Penaeus japonicus
TATAAAACGTTATTTGATGTCACTCCCTTCTCCTTTTCTCCCTCTTTTCTTATTTTTGTCTTCATCTCGTTCTCCTTTTCCCTCTTATATTTGTTGCTGTTATCATCGCCATCTTTAATGTTATTATCATCATCCACTTCCCTCCCCTTCTTTTCTCTTTTTCCTTCTCCTTCTCCCTCACCCCTTCCCCTCCTTTCCCCCTCCCCTCCCCTTCCCCTCCTCTCCCCCTCCCCTTCCACTTCCCCTCTCCCTCCCCTTCCCCTCCTCTCCCTCCCCCTCCTCTCCCTCCTCCCCCTAATCCCTCCACCTTGCTCCCAACCCCCCTCCACCCCCCACCACCGACGCAGGCAAGTGTTTATACCCACTTAATTTACACTCGCCGCCGCCACACCCGCCAGCACAACAATGAGACGAAAGGCCGCGATGTAATTAAAGAGTTTTTCGCGGCGGCGGCGGCGACTCCTTGGCACTGAACGGAACCTGCCGACGCGAAGACGCCAAAAGACCTTCGCCGCGGACTCAGCTCGTCATCATTATCAAGGCCTCGAGTGTTATTGTTGTTGTGGTCGTGGTTGTTTTTGTTGTGGTTGTTGTTGTTGTTACTGCTGCTGGCGGTAGTGTCGTTTTTTTTTTCTTTCTTTCTTTCTTTAGTGTCCTTTTATTCTATTTATTTTCGGTTTCAGTTCTTCGTTTATCTAACTTGTCAATGTTTTCCTCTCACGCCCTGATCGTCTCGTTAGTCTGTCTGTATCTGTTTGTACATCTGTACGGTCGTTTGTACGTTCGTCTGTCACTCTGCCGCATATTCTTCTAATTGCGTTCCAAGACTCAAGCATATCGACTTTCGAAGTAACATTTTGGGACCAAACTCAAGGAAAAAGAAAGAAAAGCAGAAACGCCAAGAAAACCTAAAGTTAAATGCATGTTACTGCTCGCAACGATGTTTTACACGTTGACGCTGTCTCGTGACCTGTGATGTGTGGGAGGAGGAGGAGGAGGAGGAGAAGGGGGTGGAGGAGGAGGAGGAGGAGGAGGAGGAGGAGAAGGGGGTGGAGGAGGAGGAGGAGGAGGAGGAGGAGGAGGAGGAGGAGGAGAAGGGAGGGAGAGGAGGGGAAGAGGGTGGAGGGGATGAGGCGGAAGGAGAGAAGGAAAAGAAAGAGATGAAGAAGAAGAGAAAGGGCGGAGGGGAAAATGAAAACGGAGAGGGCCCCCCATTCCCCCCACCCACCCCCCAACCACCCCCCCCCCCCCGGTGTGCTGGGGAAGATGAGAAAAAGCGAAAGAGAAAGAGAAAGAAGAGAGAGAGAGAGAGGAAGGAAGGAAAGGAGAGGAGGAATGAAGGAAGGAAGAGAAGGAAGAAGGAAAGAACGAGGAAGGAAAGGAGAGAAGAGGAAGGAAGGAAGGGAGAGAATGAGGAAGGAAGGAAGGGAGAGAAGGAGGAAGGAAGGAAGGGAGAGAAGGAGGAAGGAAAGAGAGAGGGAGAGCGGGAGGGAAAACGATAGCGAAACAGCGAAGCGAAACCACACGTTCACCAATAAAAGAAAAGAAAAGAAAAAAGCAAAGACCCGAAACCAGACGCCAGAAAAGGATGACTCCACCCGAAACGAGAAGCCGCGTGATAAAAAAGCGACGAATGATTGTGACCGTCACCATACAGGTCGTACAGGTCGCGCTGTTGTGAGTTATGGCTTCGAAAATATCCTCCTGTCTCGCCCTCTCTTTCTTTCTCTCATTCTTTCTTTCTCCCTCTGTGGGTGTGGCTGTGGATGGTTGTGTGGATGTTTGTGTGTGTGTGTGTGTGTGTGTGTGTGTGTGTGTGTGTGTGTGTGTGTGTGTGTGTGTGTGTGTGTGTGTGTGTGTGTGTATGTATATGTGTATGTATATGTATATGTATATGCATATGTATGTGTATGTGTGTATGTATATGTTATATGTATATGTAAATGTGTATGTGTATGTATTGTTTATGTATATGTATATGATGTATGTGTATGTGTATGTTTTATGTTGTATGCACATGTGTATGCACATGTGGTTTAATGCGTATGCTATATGTATATGTATATGTATGTATATGTTATGTATATGTATATGGATAGGTGTTGTATATGTTTATGTATATGCTATGACTGTATGTATTATGTAAGTATGTAAATGTGTATGTATATATGTATATGTATGTAATGTATGTATTAGGTGTATGTGTAGTGTGTGTGTATATGGGTTGTGTGTATGGTGTGTGTGTAGGTGTATGTTATGTATGTATGTATGGATGTATGTGATGGATGGTAAGGATGTGTATTGGAGGAGGAGGAGGAGGAGGAGGAGGAGGAGGAGGAGGAGGAGGAGGAGGAGGAGGAGGGGGAGAATTAGAAAGAGGAGGCGGATGAGAATGATGATGATGATGATGATGATGATGATGAGGAGGAGGAGGAAGAGGAGAAAGAGGAGAAAGAGGAGGAGGAAGAGGAGAAAGAGGAGGAGGGGATGGGAAGGAAGA
>NW_028234435.1:3501177-3503677 GCF_977035675.1 Penaeus japonicus
TGCAACCCTACACACGGCCGGTGGCCGAGGACTGCAGTATACATCAGGTTATTCCGAGCGAGAGCCTGACCTTTGCCCCCACCCTCCTCCTTCCACCACCCCGACCCCCACTCCCTCCTTCACGCCCATGAGCCCCTGCATAGAACACCTGCAGCAGATGAGACGCTCAACCAAGGGGCGGTGTACTATATGGTCTCCTAATCCATCCCCCTCCCCCCTCTCTTCTCTCTCTCTCTCTCTCTCTCTCTCTCTCTCTCTCTCTCTCTCTCTCTCTCTCTCTCTCTCTCTCTCTCTCTCTCTCTCTCTCTCTCTCTCTCTTCCTTATTTCGCCTAACTCGCATGGTATTATATCTTTCTTCATTCCCACTCCTTCCTTGGCTCTATCTTTCCCCTCTTCATTGCTTTATCTTCTTCGCCCTTCTCCTCCCCCTATCCCATCTTTTCTTCTACCTCCTCCTCCCCCCTCTCCCCTCTCCCCTCTTCACTGCCCTTTCTTCTCCCTTCTCCCCCCCCTACCTCTCCCCTCTCCGTTTTCTCCTCCTCTCTTCTTTTATCACCCTAATCTCCCCTCCCTCCAAGCACCAAAACCCGGACCATAACCACCATCAGAAGAATTTCCCTTGGCTCTCGTTTCTCGCTTCGCTCCCGCCGCCTCCCACCGCTTCTAGCCGCTTCTCGCCGCTTCTCGCCTCGCCGCCGTGGCCTGTCGATCCCCCTCCCTCCCCCTCTCCCCCACTCGCCGCTGTCATCCGTGGTAGTCTGCCGCGGCAAAGGTCTTCCCCCCTTTTTTTTCCCTCTTATTCCGCAAGGACAACTGGCGTCTGCCCAAAGACTTCGAGGTCGTTCTTCGCTTTCGTTCCCTCTCAACTGCGGGTCTTACAGCACGTGTCGCTTCTATCTGCCTATATCTTCATCGGCAGCTCTATCTTCGTCGACCTTATCTCATCTGCTGTCCCAACCCCCTTTTTATCGACCTCTCCTCCACTTCCATCTTCATCTACTTATTCACTTCTCTCTTCATATACCCCTTCTCCACTTCGTTATGCATCTACCCCTTCTCCACATCTCTATACATATACCCCTTCTCCACTTCGTTATGCATCTACCCCTTCTCCACATCTCTATACATATACCCCTTCTCCACTTCCCTATGCATCTACCCCTTCTCCACTTCCCTCTTCATCCACCCTTTCTCCACTCCCCTCTTCATCCTCCCCTTTCAGCCTTCCACCTTCGTCCCCGTTCCCAAAACAACAGCGTGCAGGCTAGAAGGCATGCTGGAATAGGCGCCGGCCAATCTCTCTCTATTTTCCCCTCTCCCTTTCCCCTTTCCCTGTTCATTAACGGAACTGGCCACATAATGGACTTTGTTAATTACCCGACTTCCCAATGTTCTCATAACGCTCCCGTTAATTAGCACCCACCCCCCAAAAAAAAAATAGAGTGAATTAATGCGGAGGTTTTCATCATCAGAATCCGCTCGGAATTTCATTGCTCTGCCTACTATATGGAGAGAAATAGGCTTCTCGGCACGCGCTAATAAATGGAAGGGAAATGGATTTCTCCGTCCGTGAAATCAAATTACGTCGTGCAATAATTGCATCAATGTTGCGTATCTTGAAGGATATTTGATCCATCGACCGAAAGTCTTTATTTCAATATAATAAGTCTCCGGGATTACATGCCGCATTTAAAAAGCAATGCCCCCTATATCGAGTGTATCAGAGCTTGCTCTCTCTCGCCTGTGCAGTGAGGCAGAGTGGTAATAAAGGACTAAAACAAACACGTGAGAGTCGCTCATTCGCCAACTTGCCCGATTGCCTAACTGACCGAAAAACAACGGCAGACAAGCGGGCCACCTGTCAGACCGACCCTTGGACATGTATTGAATTTAAAACATGATATCCTCTCTTTCTCTCCCTCCCTCCCCCTCCCTCTCCCTCTCTTTATCGCTCTTTCCCTTCCACTCTCTCTCTTTCGCTATCTCCCTTCCACTCTCCCCACCCCCCCTATCTCTCTCTCTTTCCGTCTCCCCTCCTGTCTTAACCAGAAGTGAAGGCCAAAAATACGTTCTTTAGAGTTAAACAACTACCCCTATGATAACATTGGCTAATCCTCGAGTTTGTATTCCCAGCATTCCTGTTTTCCTTTCTCCCTCTCCCTCTATCCCTCTGCATATCCCTCCCTCCCTCCTTTCACCCTCTCCCTCTATCCCTCCCTCCCTCCTTTCACCCTCTCCCTCTATCCGTTCCTCCCTCCTCCCTCCCTCCCTCTATTCACTTTTTTTAAAATTGCTTTTCCCAAAAGTCCACAGCTGGCTTAAGCATTTGATACCTGCAGGGAACGTAATGCACACGACCAAATAAACATGCCTTCACCGTAACAGGGTACAACAAGACAACTTGACTTGTAACGCAATCAAGGGGAATAAAAAGGAACTGAATAAATGGGGAAAATATGTACGTGTGCATGGATATGAATATGAATATGAATGTATATG
>NW_028234435.1:3511177-3513677 GCF_977035675.1 Penaeus japonicus
TTGCGGAGGGCGTTTTGTCTATAATGCATTTCTCTCCCCTTATCATAGCGGTAGGGCATGAAATAGGCAAATACGTGAGAGGTAGGCATTATGTGTATGCATGTATCCGTGTAAATATTCATGCCTATGCAAACATTTGCAGATAGTGATAGCAAGAGACCGAGAAAGAGAAAGAGAAAGAAAGAGAGAAAGAGAGAGGGGGGGAGGGAGAGGGAGAGGGAGAGGGAGAGGGAGAGGGAGAGGGAGCGGGAGAGAGAGAGAGAGAGAGAGAGAGAGAGAGAGAGAGAGAGAGAGAGAGAGAGAGAGAGAGAGAGAGAGAGAGAGAGAGAGAGAGAGAGAGAGAGAGAGAGAGAGAGAGAGAGAGAGAGAGAGAAGAGAAGAGAGAGAGAGAGAAAAGAGAGAGAGAAAGAGAGAGAGAAGACAAGAGAGAGAGGAGAGTGTGGGGGAGTGAGAGAAAGAGGAGAGGGGAGAGAGAGGAGAGAGGAGAGAGAGGAGAAGAGAGAGAGAGAGAAGAAGGAGGAGGAGAGAGAGGGAAAGAGAGGAGAGAGAGAGAGAGAGAGAGAGGAGAGAGAGAGGAGAGAGAGAAGAGAGAGAGAAGAGAGAGAGAAGAGAGAGAGGAGAGAGAGAGGAGAGAGAGAGAGGAGAGAGAGAAGAGAGAGAGAGAGGGGAAAGAGGAGAGAGAGAGAAAGGGAGAGAGATGAGAGAAAGAGAGAGATGAGAGAAAGAGAAAGAGAAAGAGAGAAAGAGAGGAGAGAAAGAGAAAGAAAGAAAGAGAAAGAGAGAGAAAGAGAGAGGAAGAGGAGAGAGAGAGAGAGGGAGAGAGAGAGAGAGAGAGAGAGAGAGAGAGAGAGAGAGAGAGAGAGAGAGAGAGAGGAGAGAGAGAGAGGAGAGACAGAGACAGAGAGAGAGAGAGAGAGAGAGAGGAGAGAGAGAGAGGGGAGAGAGAGAGAGAGAGAGAGAGAGAGAGAGAGAGAGAGAGAGAGAGAGAGAGAGAGAGAGAGAGAGAGAAAGAGAAGAAAGAGAGGAGAGAGAGAAAGAGAAGAGAGAGAGGAGAGAGAGAGAGGAGAGAGAGAAAGAGAAGAGAGAGAGAAAGAGAGGAGAGAGAGAAAGAGCAGAGAGAGAGGAGAGAGAGAAAGAGAAGAGAGAGAGTAGAGAGAGAAAGAGAAGAGAGAGAGGAGAGAGAGAGAGAGAGAGAGAGAGAGAGAGAGAGAGAGAGAGAGAGAGAGAGAGAGAGAGAGAGAGAGAGAGAGAGAGAGATATCGGCCGTAAGTGCCTTCCTAATATGTCCGGCTGAAACTACGACTGCCGGTGACGTTAATTGAGGAGTAACAAGCAGAAAGGCCATGGTAGACTGCATCTTCTTGTCCATCAATCTATCTAATCAGAGTAATGTCTCCATCAAATCAACCAATATGCTCAGAAGGGCGTTTGCTTGTGGGTCCGTATGTCTTTGTCCGGTTATCTTATATTCCCAACTGCAGTTCTTTGTTGATTTTATCACTCGGTTTCCTTAACTCTGGTATTTCATTCCTGTGGTATTTCAGGCATATGCGCCAATTCCATATGCTCTAAATAATTGAAACAAGATACCCTTTCAATACTTCTGAATCGTCCATTTATTCGAAATTGAAAATGCATTAACCCCAATCAGTCAAGTTGCAGGGCGTGACGCTTGACCTTATACCATGCGTCAAACATTGAACAGTAAAATGATAGGTGTCTCTCCTTCGAACTCTATATCTATCTCTCTTCCTTTGTCTCTGTCTGGTTTTGTTTGTCTTTGTCTGTCTGTCTGTTTGTGTCTGTCTGTCTGTCTCCCTCTCTCTTGTTTCCTTACTTCTTTCTTTCTTTCTTTCTTTCTTTCTCTCTCTCTCTCTCTCTCTCTCTCTCTCTCTCTCTCTCTCTCTCTCTCTCTCTCTCTCTCTCTCTCTCTCTCTCTCCCCCTTTTATATATATATATATATATATATATATATATATATATATGTATATATATATATATATATATAATTCCCCTCTCCTCTCCTCCCCTTCGATCTCCCGACAGAAAAGTCATGCGGTAACGATCCGAGTTCTCTCATGATCGCCCCTCCCCCCTCCCCGCCCCGTCTGCCTTCCCTAAGACCACAGACCTCGCCGCAGCTAACACGACCCCCCCCCCACCCCCCATCTCTTCATGGCCAGAATTATGATGATTATCAGCAAGAGCGCCATCAAAGTACAGTGTCAGCAGTCCTTAGTCTGTGTTTATTCTTGCTGATAGCAGTCATCGTCTCAGCCACGGCAGTTGTAGTGGTAAAACGTCGGAGCTCCAGAATTACCACGTCTGATTAGCCATAACGGGAGTGTGGGGGGGGGGGGGATGGGCGAAGGAGATAGAGGGGAGGGCAAGGGGTGGAGGGATGTTTCCATTTCTTTTTTTTTCTATTCTCATCTTCCCTTCATTTTCTTTCGCTTGATTTCTCCCACTTCTCTTCCGTTCTCTTTCCTTTCACCCACC
>NW_028234435.1:3526177-3529317 GCF_977035675.1 Penaeus japonicus
GGGGGTCGTGTATCTGGCTGTGGTGTGTGTGTTGATCATGTGTGTGTGTGTGGGGTGTGTGATGGTGTTGGGGGTGTGTGTGCCTGTGTGTGGGTGAGAGTGTTGTGTGTGTGTGTGTGTGTGTTCTCTGTGTGTGTGTGTCTGTCTCTCTTTGTGTGTGGTTGTGTCTCTCTGTCTTTCTGTGTGGGTTGTGTGTGTGTGTGTGTGTGTGTGTGTGTGTGTGTGTGTGTGTGTGTGTGTGTGTGTGTGTGTGTGTGTGTGTGTGTGTGTGTGTGTGTGTAAACCGAAAAACAGATACTTTAAGATGAATTTAGAGATAGATATATGCAAGCCCGTAGTTCCCATTTAGGCTAAACAATTCCAAACAAGTAAGCATGCCTCCAGCTATGTCCACAGAATCACACACAAGGACAGCCCACACCTGACCATGATACACAAGCACAGGTGTCTACACAAACACAAACATTAACACAGACACACACACACATGTATATAATTACTTTTACACACATTTTATTTTTGCACATTTTCAGCCATTGAGTGTGTATATCAAATCAACTGCTACTATCTACGAGTGCGCGCGCACGCACACACACATACACACACACAAACATGCACGCACGCACACACACACAGACACACACACACACACACACACACACACACACACACACACACACACACACACACACACACACACACACACACACACACACACAGATACAGACAGAACGGCGAGTAAACCGAAGATCAATACCTGAGTCCCCCCCCTTTCCCTCACGTCCTCCCCCTCCCTCCCTCTCACCCCCACCCCCTTGACATCACGTGCCAAGCCTTCCTGTTATCCTGTGCTTCTGTTGCGTCAAGAATCCCTCCCTTTCCTTTTATTGCGGAGGAGGAAGGAGGAAGGAGGAAGGCAGGAAGGGGCTATGGCGAGTCTGCGGGGCCGGACGGAGGAGAAGGGGAGGGGTGATGGATGAGGAAGAGAGAAGGGGGATGGGAGAAGGGGGACGGGAGAAGGGGAGGGGAGAAGGGGAGAGGAAGGGAGAAGGGGGACGGGAGAAGGGGAGGGGAGAAGGGGAGAGGAAGGGAGAAGGGGGACGGGAGAAGGGGAGGGGAGAAGGGGAGAGGAGGAGAGGGGAGGGGAGAAGGGGAGAGGAGAGGGGGAGGGGAGGGGTGGGAGGAGGAGGAGAAGGGAGGAGGATCGGAGGTCCCCCGAACCGGCTCGCGGCGAGGGAAGGGGAGGAGACAGGAGAAGAGGAAGGGAGGGGAGGGGAAGAGAGGGGGAGAGGAAGGGGAAGGAGAAAGAGAAGGAGGGTAGGGAAAGGGGGGAGGCACTAGTTAAAGAGGATGGAAGTGGAGGGGGGTGGAAAGAGAGGGAGTAGGTCGGGAGGGGGAGGGGGGAAAGGTGAGAAAGGAGGGAGGTGGAAGGTGGGAAAGGGGAAAGAAGGGGGAAGGGGGGGAAAGGAAGTGTAAGGAGGGGAGTGGGGGGGGAGAGAGGCCATACACTTAACCCTGAATTCCTCGTGACCAAATCTGCCTTACTCTTGCACACGTAAATGTTAGCTAGGAAGGGATAGTAATTTTCTTCTTCTTCTTTATTTACTTCTTAATTTAATTATTTTCTTCTTCTTCTTTTTATTACTTCTTATTTTTTATTCTTCTTTTCTTTCTTCGCATCTTGATTTTCTTCCTTCTTTACATAGGTGCTATGCTAAAAGTTTAGAACAACGATGTTAAGCGAAGGAAATGGAGGGAAAGCGAGGGAGGGAGAGACGGAGGGAGAGAGGGAGAGATGTGGCGAGGAGAGGAGGGAAGAGGGGAGAGAGAGACGCGAGGGAGATGGAGAGAGAGGGAGCGGAGAGGGAGCGGGCGAGAGGTGGGCGTGGAGAGAGATGAGAGGGAGAGAGAGAGAGAGAGAGAGAGGAGGGGGGGGGTGTCGGGAGCGGAGAGGGGTAGAGAGGTGAGAGGAGAGAGAGAGAGAGGGCAGAAGAGTGAGAGGAGAGGATGAGGAGGAGAGGAGGAGAGAGAGAGAGGAGGGAGAGAGGGAGAGGGGTGATGAGGGGAGAGGAAGGGAGGAGGGAGGGCAGAGCGAGAGAGAGAGAGAGAGCATGAGGGAGGGAGGAGGGAGGAGGGAGGGCAGGGAGGGAGGGCGGGGAGTGGGGATGGGGGAGGGGGAGGGGGAGGGGGAGGGGCGGAGGGGGGAGGGGGAGGGAGAGGGAGAGGGAGAGGGAGAGGGAGGGAGGGAGAGAGCGCGGAGAGAGGAGGAGAGTGTGAGTGAGAGTGAGGAGTGCACGAGTGAGTGAGTGAGTTGAGCGTGATGTGAAGTGAGTGAGTGAGTGAGAGTGAGCGTGAGTGAGAGAGTGATAGTTGAGTGATGTTGAGTGAGAGTGAGGACGTGAGTGAGTGACGTGAGTGAGTGAAGTGAGGTGATGTGAGAGTGAGTGAGTGGAAGGGAGAAGTGAGTGAGGAGTGGAGTGAGTGAGTGAGTGAGTGAGTGAGAGTGAGTGGTGAGTGAGAGTGAGTGAGAGCTTTGAGTGAGTGAAGTGAGGGAGTGAGAGTTGAGTGAGTGAGTGCGAGGGAGGATGTGCGTGAAGCTGTGAGTGAGATGAGAGTGGTGAGTGGTGAAGTGGAGTTGAGTGAGTGCGAGTGGCGTGCGGAGAGGTGAGTGCGTGAGTGGAGAGAGAGTGCGTGAGAGTGAGTGAGTGAGTGAGTGAGTGAGTGAGTGCGTGAGGGAGCGAGTGCGTTGAAGGATTCAGTGAGAAGAGAGTGAGAGTGAGTTAGTGATGTGAGGTTGAGTGAGTGAGTGAGTGCGTGGTGTGAGCGATGTGGAGTGAGTGAGTGAGTGAGTGAGTGCAGTGAGAGTGGGTGAGAGTGCGTGAGTGAGGTGAGAGAGTTGAGTGAGTGAGTGAGTAGTGAGTGAGTGAGCGAGTGAGTTAGTGATGGCGTTGGAGTGAGTGTGTGGTGAGTGAGTGAGTGAGTGAGGTGACAGAGTGGTAGAGCCGAGAAGAGAGCGAAGAGAAGAGAAGAGAGAGAAGAGAAGAGGGAAGAGAGAGAGAGAGAATAGAAAGGGGAATGAAGCGCAAGAGAGGAGCGAGGACCACTCACGAGGAAGGAGGCCGCAGAGCGAAAAATTTTAG
>NW_028234435.1:3529417-3534417 GCF_977035675.1 Penaeus japonicus
ACGCCCTCAGTCCATGCATTTCCGAGGGATTTTTTTAATTTTAGAAATTTTCCCGGTACATTCGGCGCTTGCGTGGGAGGCAGCGTAGTATCGGAATCAAAGTATATCACGTGTACAAGCACGTTCTTCGCGTCCCCACTTTGAGCAATTTTCGCAAAATGAGATGTAGGATTTGAAGAGGGCGCACCTGCCGGACGCCATCCATTCAACCATTTTGGTCGATTTGGGGATTCCCTTCCCCTCGCCCGTCATCATGAACCGCTTTGTATTATAAGGGTCCCTTTTTAGGGCATGAGGCACCCAGTTATTCATCGCCATGGGTTCTATGCTGATGTCTTTCATGAAGTGGGCACAGGGGAAAAAAATCCAGAGGCGTCGGTTCACTGCCTCTTCGCTTTTTCCGAATCCGATCTTCCTTCATGTCGCCATTAACACCGCCACCGATGTCCACTTCCTACGGGCGCCATACCTGCCCGCAGTGTCCATGACTTGCACCGTGGTGGCCTTTGTTCTGTTAAAGGCCAGGGTCGTTCCCCTAATGCCTGAGAGTCCTTAAGCAAACAGGCGTAGCCCACACAGTCTCACGTCTGTGGGCATGCGTAGGATTTTTCATTGTGATTTTCATTGTATAAATCACAGAATCATATAGACATAAACACGCACTGGTGAGAGCTTTAGATAGCAGGACTGTGAAGACCTGATTAGTAAAGTGACTCAGATCCTTGAAGACCAGATCACGAGACCCTTTGTAGGAACCTGTTTTAGAAAACGACCTCGCGGTATTTGGATATTTAAAAAAATAATGCGTTCTACAATTATTTATTATGCAGTATCTACACAAAGCACCAAACAAATCATTAGCAATAAAGTACACGAAATGTAAACAACATTAATTATGAGCAGTAGGAATGCATATTACTGAAGATCGTGCACAGTGATATGCCAAACACAAGGCAGATAAATTGGCGTCATATTTTACCACAGACAGGTAGATATCCGGTTATTGTTCGTCCTCCCTTAATTACAGTGACTCAACCGAGCCGTGAACCGTGAATCCTGAATCACTCTCTAGAATATTGTTTGTTTGTTAGTGTGGATGTTTAAGTCACTGGCTTAATAAAAGTGAGGCAATGGGAATCGGAAATACAATGCTAGATAAGCGTATATTCATTGATATCAAAAGTGAAAGGGGAGAAGAGGCAGAGGGAGGGTAGCGAGAAGAGGAAAATAAATGGAAGGGGGGGAAGAGGGATATAAAGGGAAGCAAAGAGCGAAAAACTGAATGGTTTTGGCGGCATTTTGGGAACAAAAAATAAGCGACCTATCTGAATAAAACTCCTATATGCAGATTTAGTGTCCGTGAGCTTTGGACATCCGTTTCAGGCACATCTTTAAAGCAAAATTAAAACATTTGGTCCTTAATATATTAAACCGCTTACTGTCGCCATTTTTGTTTTATCAAAACTAAATATTCTCCTTGGCAGCTTTAGGGTGTACTTTGTAACCAATCCACTTATATTGACAAAATCCTATATAAATCTCTATAAATTCCCCCAAACACCAACTATTTTTTTCAGCCATGAATAAACCCCTGGCTGTGTCTTCAGAAGATCTGGACATATGTGAAGCCGTAATCGTCAATAATCACATAGCCACCCCAATTGCTACCATCTACCCATCCCGCCAACTAACTAGTCTCTCCTGCTCTTGCGACCGCCGGGATATGCCCTCTTTTACTCGTTTTTGCTTTTAATTTCCACACATCCGCTACCGCTCGCCCCCCAAATGATGCCACGCTCCGCTAAACTCGCTCATGCCTCAAGCAGCGACTTCTTGTGTTTTACGTGGGTCAAATAACGATCCTAAAAACATAAACGGTCTCCGTCCAAACGTCGCCGAGGGAGCTCCCCATTTGTATCGGAGGAAGCTGTGTCTCTAACCCCTGCCCCGTACGATCCCTCTACGCTGATATTACTACTATTTATCTATACATAATCATGCCTCTAAGCCCGCGCTCGACAATGCAAATTAAAACAATTGATAGTGATATCATCATAGTAAAAATAGTGATTACGAAATTAATGGCAATAAAGAAAAACAACAATATCAATGACAATAAAAGATGATAACAATAACATAAACGATAATGACAATACAACAAGCCTAGTCATTCTTTAATAAAAAAAAAAAAAATAAAAAATAAAAATGTCCTACGTCTTACTGTGACTGGCTCGAAATAAAAAGAAAGTCCTTGATTCCCTCAGGCTGCCAGTGATGTGGCGACACAGCAAACCGCGCAGATATAGACACACTTGTGGATAAATCCGACCTCTGGCCTCGTTCATACCGGAAGCGAAGTACGGGGTCTCGTTGCATCGAAACACAGGGGCTTGTGGATGAATTCCTTGCGAGGGACGCTGAAAACGAAGTAGAAACACTGAAGTTTTTTTTCTTCTTTTAATGATTACGTTTAAGTATATATCAGTGTGTATTCGAATGTATCAGGATTTATGTTCATGTTTATTTATCTACTCGTACTATTTATGTGTTTGTATATGCGTGTAGATGAAGTTTAATGACGTTACTGTTAAGAGAATGCATAGAGAATCCGTGATTTTCAATGATTCGAATCGTTGCGAAACATGAACAACTTTATAAACGCCTGTTATCCGTGTACACAATGGATGATTAGATAGGTGCGTATCGGGTACTCAGTGTTTGCAAAATATTAGAAAGTTTCATTATTTTTCTCTCCTTTCCTCTCCGTTTCGTTGTATGTTTACTCAGTTGACGTTGAGTAGGAAATCGTTGAGTGCATCAAGGGAAAAGGGATATCCCAGTATTTCCTGGAGGCACTGATGGCTTTGTTCACGATTGTGGTCGTGAAGATCCTGCGGGGAGAATTCTTGTGGTCATATGGCAGCAATGAAGGAAACTCGGGTGGAACAGTGGCTGGTGCAGAGCTGCATTGAACGCATGTGTGAAGTCTATTATTTGCCATCTCTCTGAACCATGTAGGGTGGTGGCAATTTGTCTCATTTTTTTTTCTTTTTGGTTATATTTGTGGATTATAATCCGTGACCTTTATGTACCATGGGACAGATCAGATGGTAAGCGGATCTTCACCCAATAAGGATGTTCTTTGACGGTCATCGTGCTGGTCATCTTCCGTAATTGAGATTTAATTTGGCTTAAGCTGCTGTTAATAGTGCCCTTGATAAGAAGGAGCATATATAGTACTGAGATGGGTAGCTGTATCACTACGATCACCACCTGCAAAGCTTGGAATTCGGGAAATGGTTCTGGAGATCTGATGTTTGAATCGCTTCAGGAGGTATGGGACGGTGATAAGATGGATGCTGCCTTGGTAAATAAGCTTTGGAAGGCGTATATTGCTGCCATGGTGCATGTGAAGAGCTTTATTCAGCTAAAAGGCTGATCACAGTCCTGCAGAACCTGTACTTCCTTAATAAACTGAATGAATAAAACCCACATCACAGTGAAGAGGTACCTAAACCTCCTGACAGCTTAATACATGTTATACTGTGTTATGTGGAGAATTTGATGCTCTCCATCTTCTTTTAGCTTCTGAGGGAAGCACCACTGGTTATTTCAAATTTAAACACGGAAATGAAATTGACTATCAGTATCAAATAGCAGATGAAGCTGATATACAATTAACGACTGAAGAACTTCTGCATCAAGTAAAACTAGCAAATCCACTGTACCTGAGGATGACGGAATTACATATGACATTATCCTACTCCTTGCTAAGGTACATATAAAGGGAAGAAATCCTCTTCCAGATCTCTTCAATTTATCCTATACAACTGGCATTCTGTCCACCTCCTGGAGACCATCATTTCCATCCTCAATCCAGGACGCCCTGACGAATGTAAATTAATTTCACTTAGAACCTGTTAAAGAATTTTTCTCACTTGTCTTCTTCACCAGATCGAAGACTAGATTCGCCCATCTGGCATTTTGGCTTCCAGAAAGGGAAAGGAACACAGATTTGTTTAGTACCTAAATGGAAGAAAAATACAGTCCTCTTACTTCATAGATTTTAAAGGTGGCTTCCACAGAGCCTCCCCAATAACAGTTCTTCATGAGCTAATTCTTTCGGGAGTAAAGGGCAAGCTCCTGCTGTGAACAGATAAAGAATAGTACCATGACACCTTCAGTTCTTTCGGCTAACTAGATAGGTGCTCCATAAAGGGGAGGATTGTTCCCTGCACTATTTAATATACTTATGCACTCTATCTGCAAACTCAACAATGAGTAAGGAGACCAGTGCAATATCACATTATATGCGGATGGCATCCTCATTCAGAGCTTTGACAGGAATATGTTCGCAGGAGATTTCGCAGAAAGTGTATTTCTCTTTGCCTCGTAATCAACACTATCAACTCTAGATATTTTAGTGCCTGCCTCAGAGTCCTGAGGTTGATGTATATTTCCCAAGTTCTGTCCATGATTGACTATGCAAGTCTGGTTTTAGTCTGTTACTATCATATGCTTTTAAACCACTTGAAGTCCTACAGAACAAGGCTAAGAGAATCATACTTGGCTACCTAGTGACTGCTAAAGTTCTGGTCGTGAGGAAAGGAACTAGATTTTCCATCAGTCCACAGTCGTGTCACACAAAGTCTGTAGCTTCAACCCCAATCACAAATTTCCAAAGCTCTGGCAAATGAGATTAATTACAGTTGGGTTTGCAATACCTCAATATTCCAATCTGATGCCCTCCAATTAGAGTGGAGAGCCAAAACTACCCAGATTATCCTCAGCTTCAATGTGCGGAACATTGACATCCTTAATGTCCATATTGACAGACTCCCA
This sequence comes from Penaeus japonicus, assembly GCF_977035675.1. Lineage (NCBI taxonomy): Eukaryota > Metazoa > Arthropoda > Malacostraca > Decapoda > Penaeidae > Penaeus > Penaeus japonicus. The sequence continues at coordinate 3,534,260 of NW_028234435.1, forward strand.
AGGTTTATATCCATGACTTTATCATCAAAACTGAAGTCTAATTACCTGAATTATATAGAATAAATCCTATATCCCTCTGCATACAGTGATACTTCCACTGATCCTCATGGAGAGGTTGGGATTAGTGTGCTAATTCCTGATATTTCCTTTAAAGAAAT
>NW_028234435.1:3541917-3551917 GCF_977035675.1 Penaeus japonicus
GCATCCGCTTCTTAATTAGTGTTTGTGACGTATATATACATTTCTTTTTAACATCCGATCTTTTTATTCTTCATTTACAAACATAAATTTTTGTTTTGTAAAGGCAGTTTTGTTGTAACAGTGCCCTTTCATGTCTACAATTTAAATATCAAAGGGCAAGGAGACAATGTAAGGAAATAATGCATCGGACTGAAAAAAAACTATTCCTATAAGTAGACTAGACCTATATGCACACATATAGAAAGAATGAGAAAGAGAGTGATAGAAATTACTCACTACAAATAGCATTAGTTACAAAACACATCAGTATAATGGAATTCGGGAAAGAAATTATACAAACTATCTACAGAATATTAAGCTAAAGAGAAAGTAATATTTACAGACACTATGTTTTAAACACTATGATTAAAGATTGCATGCAACACAGCGGCTTGGAACTTAATTATAGATTCATGAATTATAAAATAAACATTGAATCTACATATCGTCATTGTCCAGATCGCTTATCGCTTTGGCCCAGAACGATTAAAATCTTTTATTGGTTCCTTTGGTTTGTGAAGTACATTGTCAAAACATTTAAAAGAGTGTGTGTGTGTGCGTGTGTGCGTGTGTGTGTGTGTGTGTGTGTGTGTGTGTGTGTGTGTATGTACATCTATATATATATATATATATATCTATATATATATATATATATATATATATATATATATATATATATATGTATGTATAAATGGTGTGTATATATATAGATAGATAGATAGATAGATAGATAGATAGATAGATAGAGAGATATTCATTTATCTATTTATGTATCTAAATAGACATGTATATATATATATATATATATATATATATATATATATATATATATATATATATATATATACATACATAAACACACATATGTGTATATTTATACATATATTAGATTTTTACATTTGATCCAAGTCATGTCGCCCAGTGAATTTTGCTTAAATGTGATGTTGGCACAGAGGTTGGTCATGGGAAATACCTGGACCGCCCCAGAACGCCATCGGAAGGGCGTCGCCTACCAGAATGCCCAGATTTGTGCACATGCAACCATATGGTATATAATTTGTATACAAATCCTGTTTCTTCCACCTAATTTCTTGTATATATTTCTTATTCCATGTTCGAATCATTCATTCACTGTTTACCTGTTCTTAAGAGAACCGAAACGGCATGAATAAGATGACCTGAAGATACATAAATGAGGATAGTCTCTTCATATTAGCTTCGCAACCGACGAGAATACGGTAAATGAAAAATAGATATCCGCCCTTATATGCTGCACCGATTATGCACACACCTTTTCCTCCATTCTGTCGTCCTCATATCATTTCGTGCTCATTCTTTGTGTATCTGTTTACATTTGCCTTGCGTCTCCTCCTTTTCCTTCGAATAAGTCTACGACCGCTATCTCTTCCACGTTTAAGAAATAACTTATTTCATACTGTACAAAATGCACTAATAAGCCAACTATTATATCTATATTGCCATGGCAAACTCTCCACAATTTCTGGCGAAGTGGATACATGTCCTTTATTAAATGACATAACGCATTTAAAAAGGTAGTTATTCTGTTATACACTAGTATCGAAGCATATCACAGAATTCAGATTATGAGTAAACGTGTTATCACTTCTTTGTTTGTTTTTTTTCCAAGTACTGACCAGAGTTTGAGAGATAACTCAAACTTTGTATGTTGCTATGACAGTTGCCACGATCTTGTGGTTGCATCGCCGGAAACCGTTACAAGTTTTGAAATCCTTCAATTATCCAGACGGTGAGAACGTCCGTTTCATTTGTGTCTTGAACTTATTTTCACTCTTTGCCATGCTAACTTTACTTGGAATTTGGATGACAGTGAGTCTGATTCCTTAGGTGGGACCCGTCTGATTTTACTGATTCTTTTTGGAGTCGCGATTAGTGTTCTTTGACTTTATTCTTACCTGATGGAGATGACAAAATAATTGTAAACAGATATCCATGTGTGTGTGTAGGTATGTATATCTATATCTATATCTATCTATCTATATATGTATATATATATATATATATATATATATATATATATATATATATATATGTGTGTGTGTGTGTGTGTGTGTGTGTGTGTGTGTGTGTGTGTGTGGCAGAAAAAAAACATTATACAAAAATAGATTTATTTTGAAAATGATACAACAGTTTCAAGATCCACTTAGATCCCATCTTCAGGTCTGAGGAGGAGGAGGAGAGTTGAGTTTATAAGAGGGTAAATGAGAGGGAAGCAACACGGTACAAGAATGACAGGTGAGCGGAAACGAAGGCACGGGCGGACAAGCGATCGGAACCGGGGCAGTGTCAGGTCAGGTCATCGGGTTGGGCGGTCTGAGTGAAGGATGTCTGGCGTAAGGTAACAGTCTGAGATTGTCGGAAGATAGAAAACTGTCGGTAGGAGAGAAACCACTGTTGAGATTGAAATTCGGCAGCCTGGTAATGAGGGAAGATTCCACCAGTCTGCGGGCAAGGACATCAGCGGAAGGAAACAGAATGCGGGCAGCTGACCAATCTATGCGATGTCCCGTGTCCCATTGATGACAGAAGAAAGCGTTGTTTGAGTGTCCCTTGGATACAGTGTACTTGTGTTGAGACACACGCCGGTCTCCCCGAAGTACTGCCTCTCAAAGGAGGAGCAAGGGATGGCGATCACGTGGCGTCTAACACTTCGCCATGTGTTGTGTCTAGTGCTTCCTCTTCCAACGTCCCGGATGTCCCGGGCGTGTCGAATTCCGGTCATTTCGTTTTCTATACTTCTGTCCTTGTCTGCTGCTCCTTGGTTATTTTGCGGGCTGGTTTTCCACATTATTCGTCCTTGAGGATGTCCGGCTGTCTTCCTCGACGGGTCTCCACATTCTTGGTTGCTGGGAAAAGACAGTCATGCTCTCTTTCCTGGGCTTTTTTAGGGTCTGCTACTGCTGAGTTCCCGCACCGTAGTGTTGCTTGGGCGACCGAATCGCGGGCCTCTTTTCGTGGCTCTTGGCTTCCCGCTTATCTGCTTGATAACCTCAAAGAGAAGAAAGAAAAAACGATGACCGAGACTGGGGGAGGGGATGTGTTCACGTATATAGACTTTATAATTTTTCTTATCTTTTTATTTCTTTGAGTTTGTATTTTTAAGTTTATTTTATTTTTTTCTAATACATATAGATAGAGAAGAGAGTTGTTTGCAGCGAACTACAAAGGATAACTTGAACTACAAGCCTCTCAGGTAGAGTGGGACAACGGTGGCAACCCGAAAAGGTTTTACTTGAACCACTGAAAATCTCAGTTATTAAAAGAAAATGTTACAAGGCAGTCTAAATATTGTGCAAGTAACTATCTACTTTTTCTTTAAACAAACTTAGGCCGATGTAAAATTATTGTGGGTGGCACTAAGTCGTCCTACCGAATTACCAACTATATTCATTATTCGTTTTATGCCATGACACAGTCCTAGTGTAAGGCATTGATATTGTTTATCATGAGACCCGAAAAATTGATTACATTATTTCTACTTAATTCAATGTTTTATCGTTGGCAGTCGGTTCTGATTTGACATGTCTATGCCTGAGGCAAAGAAAATGATTCAGGATTTGTACTTAAGAAGGACATAGATGGAATCCAGGGCAGAACAAGGCAGATCAGGTCAGACAGACAGACAAGAGAACAGGCAGCTAAGTGCATTGACAGAATCCACAATAAAGACCATTACATGTGAACGTCTGTCTGTTTATTCACCGGATCACAACCAGGGCATCGAGTGCTTTACAACTGCTAGCAGCAGGTTACAACTGCTGGCAGCAAGTGGGTTACAACTGGTGCCAGCCGGTGGGTGCCACGAAGAACTTCGAAGAAGCCGCTACGCCGAACGTTACCATCGACATCGAAAATGGAGAAGTTACGTCGAAGTTAGCACCCACCGCCCAGACCACAGTAAGAATTTTGCCCGCCCGCCCACCCTGTTCTACCTGTTCTGACAAACACCGCCGCCCATAGCAGCCTACCTGTCCGTGCTACATAACTTCCAGCACATCGACATCCATCTATCATGGCAACCCAAGACTGCCCATCGCGGATTTTGGTAATAACACGAGGGCCACAACCGAGGCCACGAAGTCTCTGACACGAGCAGAAAAGGCCACAAGATGAGAAGTCAAGAGGACCACCACACCGATCCACGGTACGACCTACGACCCGCCCGCAGACGCCCCATCTACATGTTGACATCGAGTCATCAAAAATCCCGTTAGTTAGAGAAACCCAGGATCTTTTCGTTAGATTTCATTAGGATTTAGGAATACCTGTGGGGGAGTGTGATTCCGCAGGATTTCCCTCCTCTTTCCTCCCTTACGCCTAGGTGCGAACGAATTAATTGTTGAAAGGGAGTCCTCAGTCCCTCCCCCCCTCTCTTCCCTTGTTTCCTTGTCTCATCTCGCCTTCATGACCCCGTTATAACGGCCTCCCTGACGGCCTACTGAACTTCTTTCTTCTTTAATCTTATGTGAAGAATGGCCAGGGTATTCTTAAGTTCTGTTTGCTATGTTAATGCTGAGAATCAGATATTTTCATACGGTTTGTATTGTTTCTTCGTTTAGTTTCTTCCCACGTGCCGATATCTCACCCCCTCCCCCCTCATGACCTGCCCATGAGTCGATGTTTTTACTTCGCTTTGTCGTAAAACAACCCTTCTTTTTCTATTTTCCTTATTCGGACAAAGTAATTTGGAGAAATTTTATTGGCTGTTACTCTCCAAAATATTTGTTCTGAAAGTGAACCTTTACAAGATTTTTCATGTTCGATTACGATTATCGAAGGGGACCCGAAATTCTATTTAGACTTTGTAAATTCTTGATAGCTTTCACTTTCACTCCGAATCTGTACTGGCAATCAGTGTTACCTTTGAGGTACAGGGCATTGCGCCAGTTACACCTGACCACCGTAACTAGTTCGCCTGTTACCCATAAGTCGGGATGGTGTTGAATTGTGTGCCCCAGAGGCTAGCCACTGTCTGACTCCCACCCTCGGCGCATTGACACCACCAGTCGTGATACAGAATAATCTTATGTATGTATTCTCAAATGCACTGCCACCTTTCAAGTACTATATCTCATGAAGTCATAGTGAGATTTTGTTTTGGGATATGCTGATCCTACCACACTTTTATTAAACCTTTAAGTTCTATGCGCTCTTTTAGTAATTTGCAAGTTCTAGCCCATGCTCACTCGAGTCGTTTCCTAACTTCACTGACTATGCAAGCTTGTCACATTATGTTGTCACTCTCACCTCATTTCACTTAAGCAATTACACCTTTGCTTTAATTACGTCCTCACATATAATGTCTCTCTATACTCGCAACCAACCTGTATTTACTGAATGTATAGTATCTTGTATCTTTCCCTGATATATGTATGTTTTTGCTGCCACCTCTTAGGGCCCACCTGTCCACTGCAGTCATTCATTTTATGTTGTCATGAGGCCTGTCTTAGTGCCTACTTTTTCACTGCAGTTACGCCTTATTGAATCGTTTCTCATATCATACACGTTACATGCTTACTAGGGCCACTGATTAGTGCCCATTGGTGCCACTGTGCTGGCCAATGAATCTGATAATGTTTTAGCTTATGGTTGAATATCACAGCTATCTGCGAAGTCTGGTGCAGATAGCCTCCAATGACCAGGAGCCCACTTGTAGGGTGGAGACATTAATTTTAGCTAGATTATAGTAGTTAAAGCCTGGTTATTTCTGTAACTAAGATATGATAGGGGCCGTCTAGTAGTGTGGTCCGAGCGATGTAAGGCACTGATATTGTTTATCACGTGACCCGAGAAATTGATTATATTATTTCTACTTAATTCAATGCTTTATCATTGGCAGTCGGTTTTGACCTGACATGTCCTGTTTCCTGTGTTCATTTCCGCCTCGAAACTCCAGCTTGTCTAGCAGCTGTATTTGCTAACGGAAGGCCTGAGGTATAGAAAATGACTCAGGATTTGTACTTAAGAAGGACATAGATGGAATCCAGGGCAGAACAAGGCAGATCAGGTCAGACAGACAGACAAGAGAACAGGCAGCTAAGTGCATTGACAGAATCCACAATAAAGATCATTACATGTGAACGTCTGTCTGTTTATTCACCGGATCACAACCAGGGCATCGAGTGCTTTACAACTGCTAGCAGCAGGTTACAACAACAGCTCCCAGTGGTGGGTTACACTTAGTGCCAAGTATGTTCGTGAACAAAATTGTAAGATGGGTTAATGCAAGAGTGAGAGAATATGTGACTAGTTTATAGAAATACAATGCCAATAACTATCCACTTTTACTTTCGACAAACTAAGGGCGATAAGAAAATACTGTGGGTGGCACATGCCGTCCTAGCGAACTGCTATGAATTTATTCATTTTATGCCATGACACAATCGCAGTGTCAAATATGTTTGTGAATAGAAGTGTGGGATGAGATAATGCAGAGTGAGAAGGGTAGACGATGTGTCTACAGTGACGAATGAGTCAGGTAGTTTACAAATAAGATGAGAGAAAGTGCAAGTGCTAGTACAATAAAATAAATCTCATAAATTAAGAAAAAATATCACTAGAGATATGAGAATAATGGTATTAAAATGAATGTTGATATTAATAATGAAACCCATCTGAGTCGGGAATAATTTCTGCAATTACTGGCCCGTCTGACAGTTGGCTCGCAGTATGTGCAAACGTGTACATGCAACCCTGGCATATTTGGCCCTATTTCGGGAATCATTTTCACGGCTAAATTGTGTATGACAGGCGAGGTAGTAGCTTAAGCGTAAGTATGAATTCACACTAGAATCATACAAGTAATGAGAAAGAATAATGATCATGAAATTGATCCGAGTCGGGGGTATTTAGGCAATAATAGACCCGTCGGATAAGTAGCTCGCAGCTAAACGAAACATCTTATTGCAACCCTATCTTCTCTGGGCTTTATTCCGGGAAAACCGCTTACGGCTCATTGCGTTTGTTTGGCAAGTGAGTAGCTTAAGCATAAACTTATATGCATGCCATACGAAGAGAATTTGCATAATTCGTCCATTTAATGAGACAGCTTAAAATTGGACCAAATTCGAACTAATAGGGAATGATAAATATTGTATATAATCAATATGAACAACAAAATGGGAAAAGAATTATTCATTTTTCATATTCTATATATTTGATATGAATATTAAAATTGAAAACGAAAAACGCATTTGATATCTCTCCACGTGTCTTCCAACATCTCAGAGGGGGGGGGAGGGGTGAGTGAAAGTTGTGTGCGTGGCGTGACAGCTGTTCCAAGCCATGTCCACGTACAGGGAAGGGTGGGGGGATTTATGAAGGGAAATTTTCTAAAAATACTTCAAGTTATTCATGTTGTTTACATACATAATGTAGTTAAAGAAATATAGAATTCGAAAATACGAAAGAATGCTTAACGATAGAAAAGAAAAAGCAAGTAATATCATATAAAGAATTGAAATATACTAAATTACTTTCCTTTCGGTAGTTCTATGGCAAACTAGACCATGGACTTCGTGAAATTATTAAATAAATACGTCAGTCACAGATGAGAATATAATAACATATGTTAAAAGACTGAAAAAAAAACACTGGCTGACGAAGACGTTTTAACCTTTTGCTCTATTAAAACGCACAAAAATACGTATATGGAAGATATGGGAAAATAGAGAAAGGAGAAAGAATTGGCCTATTTTATGTATTTACGGTTATGTGGAGAAATGTCGAGCGGAAACATTCCAAATTGGCAGCGGTGTGAAGCGTTAATCGCCATTCCTCTCGTTCTTCCTTGCACGGAGCCAGAACCATACTTGTCCTACTCTTGATGTTTGATTTGACTGGTTGTTCCAACGGCCTCATGTCCTAACAATCACTTGACACTTGTAGGTTACCGGTATGGAACGGAAGGAGATCCCATATGAGGTCGTGTGGCAAGTGAAGTAGACCATCTTTTCGGAGGCAAGTTCTTGGCTGACCAAAAAGCAGGGGTGCAGAATGGATGCCCACGGTGCCATCACTTGTGAGAAGTGTCACTAATGGGCTCTCATCAAAAGTCGGATACCCCTTGATTCTTTTATTAAAGATGACGGTAACATTTACTGTGGTAGCGGAAGCTTGTTGGACGTCTTGGCTTGGCAGGGTCTTGCTGGGGTGAGGTTCGACGGGAGGCGTGTTTCACGGAAGATACGGGGAGCAGGGAGGCCGCCTCTTCCCCGTGTCTGTGGTGAGCACTGTAGCGTGAAAGAAGGGATAGGACAAGGCAGGTCATATTTATGCCCTGACCGTGGAATGATAGGTTTCTGGTCCACTTTTCCCTCCTCATAGTATATCACAGATACATGGTATCACGTGGTGACTAACACATCGCCATTAGCACCTAGAGTATGTTTCACATAGAGAGAGAAAAAGAGAGATTGGGGAGGGGGAGGATAAGAGGAAGGGAGAGGGAGACAGAGGGAAAAAGGGAGATATATATATCGAGAGAGAAAAAGAGAGAGCGGGGGAGGAGAAAGAGGAAGAGAGAGGGATGGAGCAGGAGAGACCTCTAAAAATGGTGTCTCAGATAAGACTACGTGGTGGTGATAGAGACCCATAAGTTCCTGAAATTTCCGTAGCCTAGGATTACTAAAGAAGATCAAGTCGTTCCTCGGATCACAAGGTTTTACCAAACACCATCAAAACGTATTCAATACTCTTAAGATGCACCTCACCTAAGCCCCTGTCCTTATCTTTTCAGAGAGACTGTAGCTTCCACGGACTCTTCCACCGATGATTCTTTTGATGTTGACGACTATTGCACGAAACAATAAGAAGACCTTTCTGTTGGACGAGCTTCCCACTCTGTTAAAATGCGAACACGAAATGGTTTCTCCACGAAAAAAAATCTTCGTTACTGTTTCGTTCACAAAACAAAAAACGCGAACAATTCAAGGTCCCTGAAGTGCCCATAATTTTCCCACGTATGAACCCGCTCATTCATGATCATGTGAAAATGTGTCAAACCTGCCCATTGAACAAAGCTTTCACTTTCGGGCATACTCCACTTTCAGGCACGCATTACCTATTTTAGATCAACCCCAATGCCAGCAATGCCCGTGAATATTTACGTAACGAAGGCGACGGGGTGATTTGTCAACAACATCGCCCTGTGAGATACAAGGCCACTGATGCGTCACCATTCCCCAAGTTGGTGCCCACTTGGATTACCTCTGTTTCTTGTTCTCTCTTTATGGAAGTTGTGACTTTCTTCTCCTTCCTACATTATTTATTCATCGGTGTTATCATCCTGTCGCTTTTCATACTATACTAGAAACACTTTATGCACTCCTTTGGGTCTAACCCTTGCCTATCCCTTTCCACACTTAACTGCTATGCGAACACCTGCAAGAATGCTGTAGTCATTATCCATGATGCAAAGACCTCTCCAGATGGCTGATTCTACGATTCCTACATTGCATATGACTCCTCGAGGTTTTCTTTTGGTTCTGATACAATGTAAGATGCCCGAATGTTTACGATCTTTCGTCCGACGCACCACATCGGTTACGCAGTCTTGTTCTCTGTACTGTGTCATTTTCCGTATTCTATAATTTATCCTTTATGTATCTCAGCATCGAATTTATATACATATATATATACAACTGTCTATTTTCTTAGATCCTCAAATATATCTGAAGTTCAGATAAAGAATTCAATTGATGATAGGATATAAAAAAATCATGTTGCACCACACCTTTCTTAGAGTAGGTGTTGCAACGACTGGCAAGTTGCATCATTTCCTCCTTCTTTGCGCCTTTCTTATTATCCATCCATATGTACCATTATTAATAAGGTAAACACCCGTGTGTCAATGATGCAAGCACCGAATGCGTCATACCAACGCTGACTCAGTGAGGTGCGTTTGAACAAGGCATGTTCAAGG
>NW_028234435.1:3554417-3559417 GCF_977035675.1 Penaeus japonicus
CAATTGGCCTGTGCCCCATTGTTATTTAAGAATAACCATTGTAATTTATGGAATAAAGTTTTTGAATTTGAATTTGATTTTTTTTTTTTTTTTTTTGGGTGGCACAAGAGAACGTTGTTAGAGTGTCCATGGATATAGCGTACATGGTTGAGACAAGCGCCGGTCTCCCCGAAGTACTGCTTCTCACAGGAGGAGCAAGGGATGGCATGGGTGCCTACCTTTGCAGCAGAGAGAGGACAGTGTAACCCACTAACTTCGCTCATTGTAACCCGATGGGAAAGACAGAAGTTCACTTGCCACGTTCTTTATTGATGGCCTGTCAATACACGTGCCACTAGCCGAGGAGCTGGAGGTCTGAGCTGTTCGCTCTGCCTGTTCTTCTCTCTATCCATGTCCCTTCTGAGTACTGGGCTTCTGTCTGTGTCTTGGGCTCTTTCTATGCCTCAGTGCAGTGACCGGGAAATGATTAATGACCGAAATCCGTCTAAGAAATTGAAATTGATGTGTTTTCCCACTATGTGTGATCGAGGATATTGTCCATGCATGTAAGTAATACTATGTATCATTCATTTCATGTAAGTCTCTCATGCATAATCTGATCAGGAGGATTTTTGTGAATTAATATTATGTATTACTTTGTTTAGATAGCCTTTTGTAAATTGTACAAAGGTTATGTAATAGTGTAAAATAAGAATTATTTTAAGAAACACCATAGAATTGTAATCTACTGAGGTTACCCAGTTCGGTATAACAGAAAACGTGCAGTCATAAGATGTGAAAAATGAGTAGCAGTAGCGGTAGATTTGAAAGCCGATAGTTAACTAATGATATGTGACATCACGAATTACTTGGTATTGGGTAAGATATTTTAGGGTAATGATAACGCCACAAAAAATAGAGAATAGAACCAACATTCTGTGTAAAAATGGTGACGTGTCATGAATGACGTTACACAAAGGAACCCTTGAGGTCAAGTGAGGGGCGACCGCACAAAGACCAGCAGCTGGTTACGCCGAGAGCGAGCTGACATAAGGCGAGCCGAGGGGAACACTATCCTACCTTATAGAGAGATAATAAAGATATTTTCCATAAAGAAGAAATCAAATGATAAATAGGCTTATACTCGTAAATTTTCCCTCAGATGTCATCTGCCTCGCTTCTTGCTTCAGACGCCATTTTCATCGCCATGAGGATGACGTCACCTCATGACACGTTTACCAAATTAAACCCGCTATAAGTAAGTGCACTCATTTCTGTTATGCCCTTAATGGGAAACCACAAATAATTGTAATAAAAGATTGATAAAATAGTACTTAAATTACGTATTATAATGTTACTGGTAGTAATTATAAGTAATAGATGTATTGTGAAAGTTTTATATCAACAGTGAAACTTAGATTTAACTTGGTATGTAAAACTTTTGTAAACTTATAGTGATAAATTAATATTAATATTTGAACCTGTAACTAAGGTAAATTTAATGAAAAACCTTTGATGTTATGACTCACAGATGTTAGTGAGGTTGTTGATTAATCTCTGTTACACGCGCCTAAAGTAAAGTTAATTCTCAGGAGCGGGTTTAAAGGCGGAGTTTAAGGCCGGAACTCCAGACCGGATGCTCAGGTCATGACTGCTCATGACTAACACGTCACGACCGATTCTCAACGACGAAGAAAGAAGAATGAAGACAGAAATCTTCAGAGAGTGTCAGAGAGATTATTATGAGATATTATTATTATTATTAAAGTTATTTTTGTATGTGTTGAGTTATTATGTGATTTTATATACAGTATACGGCATGATTAGCCTAGTTTCATTATAATTCCTCTTCACAGTAATTAAAACTGCAGGTGTAAACGGATAACCTTAACACGTCACGTTACCAAGTTATTTTTCCGTTAAAGGAGGTTATCAGGATTTAAAATTACCCAAGATTGAATGCTAGTATTATAGCTTTGAATTATATAGCAAAGCACAATCAGTGTCTTAGGTCACATGATATGCAATATCAGTGCCTTACATCACTCGGACCATACTACTAGATGGCCTCCATCATATCTTAGTCAGAGAAATAAACAGACTTTAACTACTATAAGCTAAGAATAATGTCTCCACTCAACAAGTGGGCTCCTGGTCATTGAAGGTTATCTGTCCAGATTTCGCAGGTAGCTGTGACATTCAACCATAAGCTACAACAAACATTGTCAAATTCATTGGCCGGTGCTTCGGCACCAGTGGGCGTTAACCAGTGGCCCTAGTAAACATATTAACACATGTTATGTGAAAAGTATACATCACATACAAAATACTACAGTGAGTTAATAGGCGCTATGACTGGCCTCTAACAACAGGAAACAGGTACAGTAAACAGGTGGGCCCTAAGAGGTGACTCCAATAAACTTGTATATTAAGTACAAATACACAACTGCAATAGGTACAGTAAATACAGATTGGCTGTTAGTTTCGAAAGGCATTATGTGTGAGGAAGTAATTAAAGCAAAGGTGTGATTGCTTAAGCAAAATGAATGTGACATGATATAATGTAGTCAGTGAAATTGAAAAACAACTCAATTGAGTATAGGTTAGAAGTACTTGCGAATTAGTGAAATAACACATAGAACTTAGAGGTGTAATAGAATATGGCAGGATCAGCTTATCCCAGAACAAAATCTCACTATGACTTCATGAGATATAGTATTCGAAAGGTGGCAGTGCTTTGGGCAATACATACTTTAAATCAATCTGAATTTCGACTGATGGTGCCAGTGCGCCGAGGGTGGGAGTCGGAGAGTGGCTAGCCTCTGGGGCACAGCCGTCTAAACTCGTGAGCTTCCACTGTCACCTGGCGGTTACTGACGTAGCTGGGCACTGCGTTGGGTAAGGACCAAGCTCAGATCGAGTCAACACTCGTTGGCACATTCTCTCACGAGTCGGCACACGCTGACACAGGCGGGCTCGCGTCACTGCATACAAGCCCGGCGTAGCATATGCTCCGCAATATATAATACACAAGTGCTAGCAACTTTTCTACTACTGGGGGGGGGGGGCACATTGTGTGCGCATTGCACAGCTTAATGAGGAATTCTCAAATACAGGAGGAGGGGAAGAAACAACTTGCGTTAGCTTTGCCCGGCTTAATGAGGGATTCTCGATTGCCGGAGGAGGGGACGAAACAACTTGCGTCAAGACTGAATGCTACCATTATAACATTGAATTAGATAGCAAAGCATAATCAGTGTCTCAGGTTACATGAAATGCAATATTAGTACCTTACAGACAGGCGTGGACCAGGTTGAGAGTATTTACCCAGCGAAAGGTAAGCTTGCAGTTGAGTGTGAAGCGAACGACAAGGAAAGTGGATTTCCTCGGTGTAAAGAAGGCTGAGGACAGGCAGGTGAGAAGTCTCTCTGGGAGGAGGGTCATGGTAGAAGTCAATAACAAAGCGAGGGTACCCCAGCTTGCCGAAGGAACGACGTAGAAAATTAATCTCTCCATGCAGATGCTGCGGGTCACAGATACGGAGGGCACGGAGAAAGAGAAGTAGCGATACCTGTGCATGGGTTTTCTATACACTGAAAAAGAGAGTCACCAGAGTAGTGAATTAAGGTGTCCAAGAAGGGGAGCTGGTCGTCGGCCTCCCATTCCACCTTGAAGCTATTGGAAGGAGAGAGGGAATTCAGCTACTCCGGGAAATCAGGGAAGAGAGCAGGGTCATGAGGCCAGAGGGCAAGGACGTCGTCGACGTACCTCAGCCATGTTGAAGGACGAAGGGAGATGGAAGGAAGAATCTCCGCTTCGAAGTCCTCCATGAACAGGTTGGCCAGGGCAGGAGAAAGAGGAGAGCCCATAGCAACACCGAAGGTCTGAAAGTAGAAACGTCCTTCGAAAGAGAAGGAGTTGGAATCCACATACAGACTAATCAGCTGGAGAAAGACGTCAGTATGGGAGGCCGACGATCAGCTCCCCGTCTGGGACACCTTACTGGACGCACGCCATAGTTTCCACTTTGGTGTCTCCCGTTACTCAGTTAGAGTTCTTGTTCCTGCAATGGTGGACTCAAGGCCGATTCACACTAGCCTGATTTACAGCCGTCTTTTGCGTAAGCGCAGATATTTGTGCCAACCGAAAACCAGAACGCTGTCCGCACGTAAAATAAATTAAGACAGATTTAACTTGTCCCTGAACATCTAGCTATTGTTATTAGACGCCTCTGATTGCTTTTAATTATTACTTTCTTATTGCTGATGTTATTGCGTGTTTTCATAAATCTCATATTCATATTCATATAATGTATATCAAATATTTTTCTTGTGTTCGTGCAATGTGTTCGATCCTAAACATATAGGATGATGGTTAACCCATTGGATATGGGAGGCACAAGCACACACACACACACACACACACACACACACAGATATATATATATATATATATATATATATATATATATATATATATATATATATATATATATATATATATATATGTATGTATATATGTATATATAAAAGTATACATAGAGATATATATATATATATATATATATATATATATATATATATATACATATGTGCATATATATATATATATATATATATATATATATATATATATATATATAAAAGAGAGAGAGAGAGTGTGTGTGTGTGTTTCAAAGTAACACCTATGCCTGTATTGATGATTTATTTCTACACTATCATGTGTTATGCTCATGAGTCAACTCGAAAGTCTTGTGATTATGACCTTGTGAGTCATGCTCATCCACACTGATGAGCAATGATTTGCTCAATCTGTCGGCTCAGTACACTCAGTGCAGCTTTACCTCGAATTCACAGCTTTAGCCATATAAGCATAACACAAATTTACAGAGAGGATGCCGATGAGTAATTCCATAATGGTAATTAAAGTGTGACCCTCCTAAAGATATGAATAGCCACGTGTGTGACTTATCACGTCTTCTGTTCTGCTGAGAGGCAGATGAGTAATTGTGAATTCGTTTT
>NW_028234435.1:3589417-3606917 GCF_977035675.1 Penaeus japonicus
GCTATAGGTATAGGTATAGGTATGTGTATAAATGAATATATAAGTGTATGTGAGTGTATAAAGAGTATATACATAAAGTACATATCGTATGATAACAAGTACAGCCTTTCTCTTCACTCCTCTAACACAAAATCTAACAAAACAATTCAAAATAACTTGTCCTCACCTCTAACTGATTATGGGGAAACACACAACGTTCCGACACGTCTCTCTCTATCCGACTGGCTCATCACGTGGAGCTCAGCTGGCTATATTTGCCGGGCAATGATGACGTCGTCAAGTCGGTAAGTTTCCACTGTCGCCTGATGGTTGTTGCAATAGCAAGGGCCCCACGGTGGGTACGGACCAAGCTCAGACTTGCTTTCTCATGCCAACACTAGTTTTCACATGGTCAAGCACGAGGTGGCAGTTTGGACGAAACTTCTGTTCCTTGTATGAATTGTCTTTATCCCATAGTTGCCAAATACTGCTATAATTATGGTTATTGCTCATACTTTGCGAGAAAACGTTTGTTCTATGATGCTATTTTTATAGTAAGAGTAATTATCATTAGCATGACTATTATTATCACTAGTATCACAGTCGTTGTTATATTATCATTATTATAACTATTATTACTATTATCGTCATCATTATTAATATCACAATGATTATTATTATTCCTATAATTAGATGATAATTATCACCTTTATATTTATATTTTTGTAACTGCTATCATCATTACTCTTATCATTATTATCTTTATCATTAATATCATTATTGCTGTTTTCATTTGTCACGTTTTAGCGTTGACAACTATACCATTATTATATTTTCATCGGTATTCATTATTGTTCCTATCATTTTTATCATAACCATTAGTCTTATAATTAGTGTTAGTAATTCCAGTAAAGTCTATCCATATAGGCGAATAAGCAGAATACATATATATTTCCACAATTAAGGTGTCTACTGGCAGCTGATCTGCAAAACTGCTATTTGAAGAAGTAAACGTATTTTTCCATTAAACATCTATGATGTGAAGTTATTCAAACTTTACATGTCAATATGAAATGAATGAATTAAAGACGTCTCATGAATGATCTCAACTTGGTGGGCGCACTATAGACTGTCGGGCGTACGGTACTGAAAGTGTCGTACCGCTTGAACAAAATCAGTCGCCACGCCCACAGAGCGACTCATACCTCTGTGGCACACCTTTTGAAAAAAAGATAATCTTTACACTTATTTGCTTCTTCCTCTATTAAAAAAACCTTTGAGTTCATTGAACATTCAGGCCTAGGACAGTTTATGTTAAATAGTATATGTGGTGTCATTTAATGCCTGAGAAAATATTCCCATGACAAATACTATTCTAGTTTGTTTTCATTAATTCATTTTGGCATGTTAAATGGAGTTGAATATGTTAACATCATGTTATTTTGAGCATGACAAAAGGTTTACTTCTTCGAATAGCAGTTGTGCAGATTGGCAGTTAGTAAAGTGATATTATTTGTACAAATATATTGCATTCCATGATATATCAATTAAAGCAAAATCCATTCTAGGCTTTTAATATTTCTACTTATTCACCTAAGTATGGTATACTTTATATTTTCATTATATTTTCATTGTAATAAAACAAAAGTTATCCTCGCAGTTATCCTCCTCGTAGATTTTTTCATTTTGCTGTCGACTGAATAGCGATAATATTACAGAAGTAACGTTGAAAATAGATATTACATGACGCATATCACTTACTATTATTAAAGGTTATTTCTGTATTTGAATGAAACGCAGGAATTTTGTTGTTTTACAAGAGTTACCGGTTTGATTCACTCCAAAGTTTTCTCTGAAGAGAGCACTTGCTGGCAGAGAGAGAGAGAGAGTTAAGGTAGCGACGGAGCCGGGGAGAGTTAGAGAAAGCCAAATTAACATAAAACAGGAAGAGGATAAATTCCTACGCTAACCTGTGGTGGTCAGACTATTTGTAGAGAGAAAGAGAGAGAGAGAGAGAGATAAGACCGCGACGGAGCCACCATCATCTTTATTATCATTATCATTATTACTATTATGATCATCAAGCCGTATTTGAGGAGAAATATATTAAATTAAAAAAAACATAAAACAGGTTTCAATAGCAAGTGTTGTATTTTGTTACTCTTATTGATACCTTTTGAAAAGCGACCAAACATTTTGGCCCTATCGAATCAAGCGACCCATATCCTTACGACCATGCTTTAATTCTGTTCCCGACCTTGTTCCTGTACTTTTCCTCTTCAACCAGTTCACCTCTCCGGATTTCCCCCTTCATATAGAGAGACAAGGAAAGAGTAAAAACTCTCAAAACATAAAGTCATTTGCTTAATGATGCAAATAACATAATAAACAATTAGTTAAGAGATTTAAAGTTCTATTTTTTAACAGTGACTTAGTCATTCAATAGCAATAAACATCAAAAGATACGACCAAACACCCGGACTTCCTCTAGATCTTGGCATATGCACATATACAAAATAAAATGTAGTAGCAACTAATTAAAGAAAAATTATGGAATTTCGACCAAAATTATCGTACATAGAAACTACCCAAAGGCAACCGTAGCGGTCATCTGCCATATAGTATGATCTTTATCTGTCGACTAACATCTAGTCACTTTCATTTTCCTCAATAGATTTCCTCCCTGGAATCCTAAAATTTCCCCTAGGTTGGGGAATAATGTTTTAAATGGTCATCGGAAATTTAGGACTGTCTGAAAGTGAGAAAAGCAATAAGCCAGCTATCCTTCGTGAAACACAGACACTATACACCAACTAGTCATATAATTCTTGAAAACGTGAGAAACGTTAAACTAATTGATGACGTCACAACAGGGGATTGACTGGCCGATGCTGCCATCATGTCTAACGCGGAATCGACAGGAATTCATTGGCTCTGATTGATTTTGCAGATGAAAACTGTTTTATTGCAGATTCGACAGAGATGTAGCGGAAGAAGTGAGATGCAGCAGAGTGTTTGAAAGGGGGACGATGTCAGTCAAAAATTCTGATGATACAGCAATGGTCAGGAAGGACATTTGTGATGGTTCGCGTCAGACAAACAGAAAAAAGAGAATGGAGGAATGAGAAAAACGGGATGAACGAATGGGAAGAGATGGAGAAAACAAATGGGATTGATGTATGCATGAGGATGAGGGTGTGAATTGATGAAAGAGAGGTATAAAATAATGAGAGGAGGAATGAGTGAATGAATGAATGAGAGAAAGAAAGAAGAGAAAATAGATGAATGTGAAAGCGAGATGAATAAAAGAGAGGTAGAGAAAGCAAGAGAGAAGGAATGAAAGAGAGTGAATGAATAAATGAAGAGACATAGGACGAAATATTCGGGAGAGAGTGAATTCGTGAGAAAGAAGATTGTTTAAGGTGGCGTAATTGAAACCAGGTTTCAAAATCCAGACTCAGCCCAGGCTCCTGAGCCACCCTCGGCCGCCCAACCTCATTCCTGTTTGGGTTATATTACGATTCCCCCGGGCTTGGTGTGTCTAGGATGGCCTCAAAGGGTTTTTTTTAATTACATTATAACTGAGTGATGACATCTAACCAAACTTCTAAGACGATCATAGACTGTATACTATGATGAAGAAACTATGAAAATGAATAGCAAGAGAGATAATGAATAATCATCAACTGATCTGGTGGACAACGTGGATAGGCCGTGACGTCAACATTACCTGGCATTTCCTTCGAGTCGGTGCGTCGACCTTGGCTTCTATAAAATATAGCACTTTCTATCAAATCAATGAAGCCCTTAGGTAAAATATTGACATAAGGCAAACTATCTTATAACAAGGGGTATGAAAACACCTATGGTATGTTATCATTTTATAAAACACCGAGATCTTCTGCCTCATTTGTAGTAATTTTCCAAAGACGCCTGTATCCAAGTTTAAGAAGGATGCCTTGATTCGATTCAATTTGTTATTTGTGGCATGAAAATACGGTTCTGAACAATAAATCAGTTTAATATTTGTGTTTCTTGTACATGGGTGAAGATCAACTCAACTCCAGGTCGACTGAGTGGGGATTTACCACCGTCGTAATAAGTTGCAGATCTCCTGGTATGTCAAGGATATAATGACACCAGGCCAGCTACCATAGATGGTGGGGAGCCAACATTTTATGCTGACACTCAAGCATACAAGCATACACTATTCTACACACCTCTCTTACTGTTTCTCAATTACACTGGCGCCAATACATTTAATCACATGGTGACAGGCTACCCCTTTACAGGACTGTAATGCTACCATAAATATAGATATAAGGGGATTCACTTGTTCAATAACAACAGAATAAGATGAGGACTTATCAAACTTTTCATATCTATTACCAAACGGTGAAGGCAGTTAGTGAATCCTTCTATAGTGAAAACTGTTTTCAAAGAGGTAGACTGAATGACAGACTGCCAAACAAATTTTAATCATGAGACCATAAGCCATCTCATCTTGATGAAATTTTCTAACAACACTTATCAAGAGAAAAAATAGTTTTATTCCAAACCCCTCATAAAGGACATCTTGCATTAGGCCACCCAGAGAAAGTGGCTCTGGTCTGAGGAGTGGGTATTACTAGATGCCACTTAAGGAAGGATTATGAAAAAAGTCTACCTTCTCAATGCGCAAGGGACATTTTGATTAGCAGTGGCCCCTCCTTACGGTGACATAATGCACCCTCACAACCGACAGTTACACATATCTAACTTAGGACAACAATGTTAATACATCTTGCTCTAAAATGCTTAGAAAATACCTCTGAGATGCTATAATTCCCCACAGGAGTAGTTACAACTGACTCTAATTTCAGTACTTGACATGGTGGTCCTAGGGCAGAATCATAGGGCCAGGTGACTGTCGTTCTTCTTTGTTAGTTCATCCATCCCTTCCTTTTTCGCTTGTTCTCTGATGCTACGCCTTCATCTGGGCCCACCTTACGGAGAACCTCTTTCTTCGCTCTGACTGTGAAAGGAGCCAGTAAACAGGTTGAACGCATGTTACTCAGTATACCTCTCTTTATGTGTGCCTTCATAAGTATGAGCACTCTGGCCCTTAGCATAATTCCCTCCCAGTCCCATGGCACGTCTAGAGCCCTGTTTACAGGTAAGTTATCCCTTGTCAGATTATATCCTTGATCTGGGCAGTCCTCTCACTACCATTGCGTGAGCTTGAAGGCAACAGAATTCAGTATATTCTTCAATTCGACAGCGTGTTGAATAGTCTGTGCTTACGAGTCAAATGAGTTGTAACAACATACATGATACTCTCGCGCACACGCACACACACACACACACACACACACAACACCACACACATATACATATATATATATATATATATATATATATATATATATATATATATATATAATATATATATATATATATATATAGTTATATGTATATATACATACATATATACAAATATACATATTTATATATATATATATATATATATATATATATATATATAGTTATATGTATATATACATACATATATACAAATATACATATATATATACATATATATATATTTGTATATATAAATATAGATAGATAGATAGATAGATAGATAGATAGATAGATAGATATGTATGTATATGTACGAACAAACTGTATTTTTCTTAGTTCAGTGGCTTCTTATCTGGGCACTGCGTTGGGTAGGGACCAAACTCAGATCGAGTCAACACTTCGTTGGCACATTCTCTCACGAGTCAGCACACGCTGGCACAGGCGGGCTCGCCTCAGCGCATACAAGCCCGGCGTAGCATCTGCTCCGCAAATCTGGCTTATCCTTAACTTCCAGGCGTGAGAAGTCTACGGAAAAAACTCGTCACAATGTTTTATCAATCCTTCCTTCTTTGTAACTTAAATACTTTTTTTTATATCTGGAGTAGAGAGATCTTCGCATATGACTAGTCTTTGTGGACCACGTCCGTTTCCATTTATATAACAAATTTATACTAATTTTAGAAACATATCACAACGACTAGGAAATGTTAGTAGCTATATGCAAGATTAAATTCACTCCGGTTCGCGTAGTTTTTACTACCCAAGAAGAGTCGAGTCTATTGAATATTTACAAATAAATATGGTATGCTTGCGTAGTATCTGTACATCAGTAAGGTAACACGTAAAACAATTAATGATATCCTTCATGCTGCTATTGTAAAACAAAGTTTACTGTTGCAATATAAAGTACATTTATTCAAATATACCTGTTAACCGGGATATTGGTGCCTGATGTATTCTCTACGCATATGCAAAAATGTGAGGGTTACTTTATAGCACTCGCAATGAACACATCCACTAATAAGAAATTATCTTGACAACTTTACCCCCTCGGCAGCCAAACGACTCTTACTGTTGATTTGATAATAAAACAAGCGTATGGGTTATTTGCCAGTGGGTAATACGTCTTGTCATAAAAAAGACGTTTATAGGAAATTGTAAATATTTCAGTAGGTAGCTCGAAATAGCCCTTCATAATATATTTCATAATATCTGGCAACTCATTCAGAAAAAAACTACAATAAATCTATTTTATAAATAAAAGGAGAACTTCGAGTGTACTGATTACGAGTAAACATGTTACAATAAATTCTCTTACTTCCCCACCCTAGTTCTGTCAATGAGTTTCTATATGATCATTTCTCATTTTATTTCTCAAATATATCATAACTACAAAATGGAAGGTAAATTCACATAATTCCAGTAGTTGTACTCCAGGTTTCACATCAATATGCCAGTAAAGTGAAAATATGCCTCCAGCAATATGTCCCGTTGCGGGTAAAGTTGTAATTTGGAAATCCCCGTATGTTAAATTCTTAGACGGCAAACATACGCACACGCACACACACACACACACACACGAACGCACACACGAACACACACACACACACGAACGCACACACGAACACACACACACACACACAACAAAACAAGAGAGAGAATGTGTCTTTGAGTGGGTACATTGCTTCGAATCAAAGATAAAAATATCATAAAATAAAGAATCCCTGCTATGGAACCCCTACCTCACTTTGGTCCCTCTCCCCCTGCCTTCCTATTCCTGTGCCCTGTTGTGCGGAAATGGCCACCCGGGACAGACGGTGTAGACGAAGGTGGAAGATTACTTGCCTCCATCTGGACACAGAAATAATATATTACAGGTTGTCAAGATTTCAAGTGGCTAAGTATTAAAGTAGCGTACATATTATGCAGAGAGAGACGCCTGTTTCTAACATTATGTGGGAGGAGTTAAGTTACGTGAATCACCGTAGGGAGCTTTGAATTATAAAGGTGATGATAACTTACTATAAGCCACACTGTTCTTGCAGGCTGGTCTAGAAGGATATTTTTACACAATTGATAATCATCAGGCATGTATAAAACAACCATAAATGTAATGAAAATAACACCTCGTTATACCATCATTAAGAATAATCTAGCGGCTTATTCATGAAGTCACATCTAACCAATCTGCGCCGCCCGACGTTGACCCCGAAAATACCTGATGTAATATTATATCACCCATTACGTGGGATATTTTCCGATGTGATATTGTGTCACCCGTCGCGAATGTCATGGCATACATGACGCAGGAGCTCTGGCCTGACGACGGGCGTCATGACATACATGACGTTCGGGGATTTTGGATCAGTGTTATTTTATTGTGCTATGAGTAATGACTGAGTGAGGATGACAATTATTCATGATTGCTATAATTGCCGTAATATTAAGCAAAATAGGTTTCACCTAACATCCAAACCTTAGATGGCACCACTTTTTTCTAGTACCAGTAGAAGAGAGAGCCTTTATAGAGTGATGACACAAGAAGTTGCTGACCTCTTGCTCTTTATTACCGCAGATGAAGGATGTGCGGGTAGAACGGGAAGAGGAAGGTGACTTAAACCATTGTTTATAATGTGCCCCTGTGCCAGTAAGGATGCTTTTTACTCTGGTACTCAGTCATAAGCACAGGTTTCCTTCCTCTTCCCTACCTTTTCGTGTTATCTTCATTGTAGATGGTTATATGTTTCGTATTCGTTGATGGCAGTACAAAAGTACAAAAAATAAAGTTGTTTTTTGTCCTCCCATAAAACAACAATACTTCTATCACACTGAGTACAAAGAAAATGATGAGCTGATATGGACCATAAACTACAATTTTAGTCAACTGCAGCATTGATAGAGCCTGTGAAATGACAGACATAAGTCTCTAAACACAGTAAAATCCAAAAATTAAAACACAAAAATGGCTCTAGCTTTAAAATGAGTGACTAAAAGAGAGTGAGAAAAAGTCAGGGATGTTTCGTGAAGCTACCTCGCTCTGAAATCTGACCCATCCTGGAGACTGGGCAAGCGTTAATCATAGTTAATCATAGCATTTATTGATTGATATGCTTTTTTTTCTTGTAATCTTTCTTTGTTCATGCTATTTACTCGAAGCACAATTCGAGGTCGTTTAAAGTTCTTCTGACAACATTCAGAGGAACATGAATAGCAAAGTGAACAACTGTGGGAGTTGGGGAAGAGACAAAGAGTGGCAAATGAGGAATGATATGGAGGTTAAAGGTGCTTATGGCACAGATACACACATACACATACATATATACACACACATATACATATACACATACACATATACATTTACATATACACACATACACAGACACACACAAGAAAAAAACGCACTCAGAGTATCCTTTACTAATAGTAACCTAGCACCCAAAGCGAAATCCAAATTGTTAATAGTGTTTGTATTCCGTGATAGCTGTTTGAACTCCATGCCCAGCCCACATGAACTTATAACCCGGTCGGATATTATGGTTTCTGAGTACATGTTAGGAAAAGCAGACATTCCATTTACGGAATGATATAAAAGTCTGTTGTAGAGATTAGCTCATTTCTAAAATTATCTTGTTCTGAGAATGAACAGCCCTTGGAGAATATTGAGATGCTGTGTAAAGGCCAAACACGCACATCATCAACTGCTTGAAGAAACCCGTTAACCCGTTAACACAATCCGTTTTTAGTGTGTTTTGGAGTGAAGGCTGGACTATAGGACTGACGTTTGATGGAAAAATAGTCTTCTTTTAACTTGGGCTGAAAGCATATTTGACGGTGTATGGGAAAGTCATCCGCCAGTTTCGCGCCAACGGTCGCAGAGATTGGTTTCCTTTTGAAGTTTTTACTTTCTTTGATGGGAGGCTCTATGACGATAGCAACTTCCACTAAGTTTCATAGTCCATACGAATTTGAGGCCAAGTTCAATAATCTATGGTTAAACCTGTCGGCCTTCAGGCCTATCAGTCCAGTTGGACTGTCAGGTGAAACTGGGCGTGTATGGCGAGATTAAAACTTAATTCTGTTCTCGGCAGAGTTTATCAGAATAGCAACAAGTAATTTCACGACCTGGCTGGGCTAATTATAAATCTCGTAACAAACCAAATAAAGCCATTCACACGACGCATCTGAATCTCACATCCTCTTAACATGGCATGACGATATCATGCTTTTTTTAGACATTGTAATTTTAACGTATCACGTCTTAAGCGTGTGAGTTTTCTTAACCATCTGTACCATCAACACAACTTAAAAATGACGGATGTGTTTACAGGGGCTGAGAAAAAAGTTGTTTGGGTGTTCATACATGAAAACACCTAGCTTTGTCCGTGTGTAAATATTCTTACGGTTATTCTGCCTGCAAGTCCTTTAAACAAGGTTTTCTTTTTTTGCCTATCCAAACAAACAGATACGAGGAATTCTGTAGTATCATAAAACCTTTGATGTGGGCTTTTCATGTTAAATCTCTGTATATGATAGCAAGTGTGTTGAGAGTTATGGCTAGATAATCTGATTTCGTGACTTGTAGTTTCATGATTACACTGTAATTAAAATATTAACATCATGATGTATGCACATTTCCAGTGACTTAGCTTCTCATCATTTAAGCTATAATAACTTTATGTCCTTGTTTTTGTTACCAAAAGCCCCAGCCATTGTGAGCTGGCAGTGATTTGCTTATAGGGCGTCAGCCATTGCTTTTAAATCTTTAAATAGCTTTCATAATCCTTTTTGCACCACCATGAACGAACTGCTGAAATCTAGCTAGAACTACACTAATAAAACAATTATTTTACAGCCAATTCATTTGCTAAATCTGTTGCAGTATAACTGTTGAACCCGGAATTTGTCTTTTTAAGAGGGAGGAAAGAATTTTTTTTCCATATGTTGTGATTATTTTTATATTCAATGTTGTGATCATCATCATTATCCTAATAATACTTATTTTTATCATCATTTCAATGTTAATGGTAATTTTCAGCTATGATAGCAGTTCAACACTAGTAAGGGTATATGATATAATAAAACTGGTGATAACATTAAAATAATTACAATATTATTAATGTGAGATGGTAACAATGACAAGGAAAATAATTATCATTATATTCATGATAATTTGAAGTCAGCCCCATATATTAACTGCAAAAAGAGCTAAATCGGACAATTCCAAATAAAATAGGAGGATGTGGAAATATTCAACTACAACCATTGAAATAGGTCGAACATTAGTTTGGTTGTATTCATTGCGTAATAGCCAACAAAACTAGTACATTTTCACCGCAAAATGTTGAACTAGGATCGAACATAATGTTGCTGTTAATATTTCTATATTTGAGGTTGTAATATTCCGTGTTAAATGCTAAAATTCATAGCGTTTCATTTTACTCAAGGATCAATATTTTTAATATATATGAATGTTTAGTTACGAGTTTTTTTCTTTATACATTTTTAGCAAGCCCCTTCAGCTTAATCCTAAGCAGCCTATCCGCCACTGGGTGTCATGGATAGGGAATGACAGACGGCCATAATCTATTTCTGATGTGAGAACACACAGCCTCCAACCCTAAACTCGCAAAGCATACAGCATTATATATGGCGACAATAATGGGATATAACAAACTAGGGAATGTTATTATGCTGAGTGAGAAACCATCTATTATTAACAGTAATTACGAATTGAATTTTTTGTCTTCAGTAACCTCAAATACACTGAGATCTTCCATTTGTGTTTCAACAGGATTATAAATGAAGGTAAATCATATAGAATAATTTTATTGATAAAAAGATCTATATCTTTACAATGACTAATATTTAAACCTCTTATACTGTGCATGACTAAATAAAATTTAAGACAAGTTGTTGGCAAGACAAATAAAATTGTTTGATAAATCAACAAAATAATATAACTTAAAAAAAATAATAAATAAAATAACTGCTAACAACCTGTCAACATAAATATCACATTAACCAGCTGCAATAGCTTGACATTCGAGACTGAATGCAGACAGTCTCCTTAATTATCATCCCTTCCATAACAACATGTGGAACCATCTATTTGGCATCTTATAACAATCAATGGAAGTTGAATGATATTGCGTGTAACTTTACAAGTTACGAGATCTGGCACACCACTGTGTACCCTCCTCACTTTACCAGACTTGGTATAGAAGTGTGAGTGGTATCATTCTCTCTCGGTGTGCAGGCTGCAACATGGCAGGTACTATGCAGCGCCGTCCTCTCAAACAGGATCAGATTTTGTGGGTGGTCAAAAGGATCTCCCTAGGTATAATGTTGTACTCTGAGTGGCTAATTCCAAAAAGCCAAGACGACTGTACAATTCGAGGGTATGTTTTTCTCCAACACTGACACTACAATGTCCACTGAATACACCTAAGGAAAAAAAAACAATAATAATAATTAGATTACACTTCAATGTGGTAAATAACAGGTATATCAATAACTTCAGGTACCCCCCCCCCCAAATGATAATAAAAAATAAATACACATCCTACCTTTGGATCTTAATGATGCTAGCATACACGTTAACAACCTCTTGGTTATAGATTCATCCGCAAGAGTTGGAAGGCAGGCAATATTCAGAACAGCTGGGTGCGAGGCTGCAAGCGCTTCAGGTGGAGCTTGGGGTTCAGATGCCAATGTGACCAGCAACTCTTCACAAGGAGTTAGCATGACACCTTCCTCCCGTGTTACCTGCAACACAGGAAAATAGAAAATTAAACTTCCTGACTGAACAGACAAGTAATGTATCCTTCTCACATCACCATTTATTTACAAAGATTACTGCCTAAAATATGGCAGAACATCAGATATTGCTTAAATTCCTCTTCTCACTCAAGCAAAACATTTTAAGTGATATTCTATTCTACAATGTTACAAAAGACTATCAAAATATAGATGGAAAAACAGACATTACTAACCTTAGGATACTTCTCTCTTGTTTGTGCAAGGTAAGATGAGTGCCGGCCAGTTTGTGCTACACTGTTACCAGCTGCTGAGGCATATGCAACAATATCCCCCCATTCATCTTCTACCACCATGACAACCACCTCGTCCAAGGACTCAAGGTAACTGCCAACGGCCCTGTGGTGATATACATAACCGTTATTACATCATATACTAAAAATTAATTATATGCAAATATACATGAAAATAATGAGAAGGTGAAGGAGTAGGCATAGGTGTAACTATAGGAGTAGTTGTGTGAGTGTGAGAGAGGGAGAGGGAGTGTGTGTGCATGTGCACACTTTTCACAATCTTATATCATAGTTATATTAGGAATAATATATCAACAAAATATAAGTAACATTTAAACAAAAATTAAAAAAGTACTTACAAGTCACCAGGTAGATCTGTGTGAGCTGCATAAAGTGTGGTGCCATCTCTTCCATCATCAGACGTCCGTAGAATCAATCTGTAGAGCTTATCACGATCCTCAGGCAGGTACGGCCGGATAACATATGCATGATTTAATGGTACTTCTGGGGTTTTGTACACAAAGAGGTCGTTGCTTGCATCTACAGGTATGAGCCGCTGTGGGCACAACACAAGAGAGTATGAATGGTATGTTGACGCACTTAAAGGTGGAAGGACAAGGTGGAGATACACCAATGCAGTTCAAGTAGAATAAGCACCACCATTACAGAAAGCATTTTACAAACCCTCCTCCTTTTCCCCCACTCTAGTGTGATAGTGTACTTTAAATCCTTTGAATCTAAATACAGATATCACCCAATGAAGTATTTAGGAGTTGGTGTGTCTCCGCTGGTCCCCTGGGTGTATAATAAATGAATACCTGAGTACCACATTTTCACATCTGCAACATTTAAATCGCTATATTTATGTTACGCTGCACGAACCATGTTGTATCTATACACGGTATAAAAAATTTAAACGCTGAAGCGCATTGGATGGTGACCTCCCATCTCGAAAATTCTTCGTGTTTCCTCTTGTACCTGCAAAAGCGATCTACTTTCAACATCGTTTCCTTAACAAGAAAAGTGGTACTCAGGTCGCAAAGCAGCGCTGCGCACATGGGGTGAGGCAAGCAGAATCCCTGATTGCATCAGATCTCATAATCAATAACCCCAAAAACTACTAACAAGATCAACCTCCTCAACAATATGTTGAATCTGTTTGAAATGTTTAAGAGATGTCAATGCAACACATCAGGATTTCTGTACATGCCTATCCCAAGGTATGTTGGATACATACTTGCAGTTCGGCGGTCAGTCCTCCCCTGAAGACCCACGGCTCCTGGTCGCCAGACATAAATGCTTCACGCCATCCCTTACTGAACCCTGCAGTGACGATGCAAATGGTAACCACTCACTACACGCAACTCAGCCGTTAGGGTTAATCACGCTTATATATAGTCAACATGAGCAGTCAACAATGACCTGCTCTTACTCTTTAGACCTTTAATACTTCAAAGTAATGTTAATTCAATACTATGACATCTGGAGAGAGAGGCTCTTCCAAACTGCAACATTAATATATATTAAAGACTGATATTTCACGAGCAGCTCCAGACACTTTGTAGGGGGCCTAACTTCAGCCACATAACTAAGTGTAGCAGCTGCTGCTGCTTTGGAGGGAGGGAAAGGGTGTGTCTCTCTGAAAGTAAAAAGCCCGCAAATGCGCACCCTAGCTAAATTGCCTAGCGCCACCGCATGATGCGCACAAGAGTATAATGAGAATACTGAGCATGTCTCTTCTTCCCTGTCTCCTAAAACACAGGCAAAAGCCAATATCATACAAAAAATCACTAAAGACAGATTCGAAGCAAAATCACTCATACCCCCTCAACCAAACTGACTTGCTGAAAACTTGTTTGAAAAACAAGTCAGTCCCTGAGATTGGGGTTGGCAAAAGAGAACAATTAAACAGGAGACAGAGGACAAGAGAAATGCTCTACCATCTGGAAGAAAAGCAATTTTAATATCCTTATTCAGAGACCCCTCAGATGTTCCTTGACGTACAGTGCAGCTTTGACTCATGAGCTCACGGGTCTTGAATTAAAGGATTTGGACGACAAGTTCCATATCCACATGCTTGCACTCATAGTCGAAGAATATCTGAGACAGGGATAAAGAATCAAGTTTACCATACCTGTTTGCAGTTCTCCATAAAGCAACGCAACACCCTTAGCGCGGGTTTGCTAGCGCACGCATCGCTTGCCCTAGAGCGCAACGCAAGCGCATGTGGCTGATCCTAGCTAGATACAGTATTTGACCTCAATCCATATCATTACACATATGTGCATATATATATGTGTATATATACTACCCATGTGCTGAGTTACGTACAGGTATAGTTGCCATGAACGTAGTTGCTGACCAGTGATGAAACCTGGCCCAAAGCTGTAAGGGAGAAAGAAAGAAGAGTTGCTGATTAATGGAGTGGGTTTGAGAAAGTAGGTCAATAGCTTGGCTATTCACTGTCCCTTTACTTTCCTTTCAAACTGTATTTAAACCACAACCAGCAACCTCTCTAATCAGCAGCCATTGTAATTTTTTTCTTTTTTTTTTTTACTGGAAACGATGGAAAAAAAAAAGAAAAAAAAGAAACCCTTATGAAATAATAGGAAACCCTTATAAATTGTTATAGTTCTCAAAAATGCCAACATTATTTATTACAATGGCACAATCATAGAATAGCCTCTGGTCTTTCATTCTGCTTTGGGAGTAGTTTATAAAATGGAAAGCAGAAGGAAAGGAGCACTCACAAAGAGAAAGTAAATACTATTTACGTGAGTGGATTCCATGGCAACCAATATCATTCCTCACACAGCAACACACCACTATGACAATCTACAACTTTAAACTCCCACTTCCCTTCACCAAATCTGTAGTAACTACAATGCAGTCCAAGGGCAATACTTTTGAAGTGTGGTCATAAATTACAAAATATAATTTATAAAACAAAAGATCAGAACAAAAAAAGAAAATAACAAAATATGAAAGTAGCACCCTTGCTTGCCATCAAATGTGCTGCTGCACGGAAAGTGGAAGCATTCAAAGCTCATCATGTTCTTGTAAGAAGGTATCAAACTTAAAAGAAAAAAAGATGAGCCTTGAAGCTAGTGTATCTACAGCACTGTAACTCCAACCACACCACAAACAGTGCTCTACTGGCTGGTGTTATAGAGCCTTTAAATCCCTCAGGGTGCACTAAGCTGCTCCCAGTACCTAGCCACTTGACGTAGGAGTTCAGGAGGGAGATGACTCCATGCATGTCCCACACATATGGGTAGATGTCGTACAGGAGCGATCTGTTTTTCACTTTGTTCAACCTGTTTGACATCTTCTTGACATTCTTTGCCGTCTCATCAAATTTCGCTGCTCTATCAAACCATTCTTGGACCTTCACGAACAGAGATAATCATTATTATCAAATATACACATATGTAATACAGAAAATTATGATCAACATCCAAATCAGACAATTTATATAAGGTCCTTACCTCTGGCTTTGGAGTTTCCTCATCACTCTTCTTGTGGTCAATTACTAAATGGGAATTCATCTTTAGCCAGTTAAATTCATTAAGAATATTAAGCCCTTGTTTACCATGTTCAAATGGAAGGTAAAATAGATCAGCCAGCAACTGCAAATCATCCACAGTCAACTCATCTTCTACATTATCCAACATAGAATCTAATGGTAGAGTAAGAGATTTTTTGAGAGTAGTTGTACCCTCATCCTCTGGGGTTTCTGGGTCAACCACAGGAGTTGTGCTATCTTCAGTATCACTCTCCACTTTGGGAGTCTCACCATTTTCAACCAACATGATGTCTTCATTGTGTGGAGGTGAAGTGGCAGGGGATGGATTACAATCCATGGGTTCCACACCTGATGTTGTGGACGTGTCTTGTGAAACTGTAGAAGCTGTATCAGCCTCCTCAGGCACTGTGTCAACAACTATTTTGTTTTCAGAGACTAGAGAATTCATAACAGGGTTCATGGCTGGGTTGAAGGATGCATCTTGAACTGCCTCTGCTAACAGGTTGATGTTAGGTTGTGGCCCTGTTGTGGCAGTTGTGGTGGAAGTGACAGACATGCATGTGTTGACTGAGGGCAAAATAGGCACTGGGGTAGGGATCTGAGGCTGCTGTATGGTTCCAAATGCAGAAATAGGACGGTTGAACTCTATGAGCCACTCCATAAGGGCCATCCTCAAAGCTCTTCGGGGATGGTATGTAGTTGGGGAGAGGCCAGTCGGACAATCGTCGCTAGAATCATCACCTTCAGTTTCTAATCTGATGTCTGCACTAACTGCATCATCTAAAAAGATATAAGGTGTCAGCTATCTCTTCTAACACAAGGCACCTTTTTCACCAAATTTCTTTGTGACATGCATAATTCAATTTAATTAGCCTAATCAAATCTTGCACAGTTGATACACATAGTATGTTAGAGATCTTTGAATCTGAGATGTGCTAATACCAACACCAACACATTAATTTTTATTTGATCTATAATTCTGAAATTACCTTGTTTTGTGTAACTCTACATAAAGTGCTTTCTAGGCTGAGGTAAGTATACAGCATATCAATTACTTTGTATATTTCCTTGAGAGTAATTTTTTTTGACTAAGCTATCAATTTGCATGTGTGTTACAAGTTTTAGAATATTGTGAACTATTAATAAAAATTATGAATTCCATAATAAAATAGAAAAGTGTTAGAGTATTAATCTTATTTCTATCTTTCCTATATCTATACTGACTATCAGCACATCTACTCTTTGAAAATAGCTATGATAATGAATAAACAACAAAATCATATACTAAAAAAGATACTTACTATTGTCACAGCTAGTTAAGGTAGATGACTTTGACCACTGGGATAGAGTATTGATGGCAATGAAGTTTGGTCCATATTCACAATTTGGATTTGTTACAACACCCCTCAGAAGGGGAATGAGGTCTGGGGAGCGACCGCAATAGGGTCCCAAGAAAAGTCGTGCTTGGTCGTAATCATTGGCATGGAGATTGTCCCAGATGACTGGGGGCCTCCTCATTACTTCTGTCACTTCTCGGATGTGCTCCACAGTTAAAACCTGAAATGGTATTACTTTGTAAGATATACATAAGGGAAAGTATGAT
>NW_028234435.1:3616917-3626917 GCF_977035675.1 Penaeus japonicus
AGTTAGTAATAAACAGCTTTATTTTCCAAATAAATGTGGCATATGATTATTTTTTGTATTTTTCACTCACTGGATATGCTTTTGTTCAGCTACACATTGTTTTAGTTCTCTTCTTTTTTGACCTTTCACTATAAAATACAAAGTGGATGACGTTTGTATTTCACATCTGATAACTTCTAGGACATGTCCATATCATATGTAGGAAAAAAAGGGCAATGTTTTCCTCAAAACCATTTAATAATCACCTTGGATGAAAAGTACAAAACAGGCTGTCTATGGCTAACTGCACAAGGCAAGGCATTAGCAACCTAGTTGGGATTACAAATATAATATTAAAAGATAATTTCCCATACTGTAAAAAAAAAAAAGAAAAATACAAAAGGAAGAGCAACTTCAATTGATGTATTTCCTCCTGAGATTGATTTAGAAATCAGCTTTGGTTGTCTTTTCAACGAGAACATTTTCTTGAGGCTTGTCACTTGTTGCATTGATACGAAGATAAAAGGGGAGGAAATGAGTGAAACGTTTTGTATTTCTGGGGGTGGGGTAGGGTGGGGGGGGACTAGCATTTAGTGAATATCCCTGATAATTCTTTAAAAATGGTTCCTACTTTGAAATTCTGAGTGTGCAATCCACTGCCAAGGATGATAACAATATCTTGTCAAGTCTCAACACACCCGTTTTCCCACTCATCATGATTTGTCTAAATTTCCCTAATGTGCAAGGTTCTGAAAGTTATAATACACCAGAATCATACACAAATAAAATTGCATTTCCATTTATGAACCATTTTAAATTGCATGCAGTGTTCTTAACAATAATAGCGGGAATAAAAATACGAGACAAACTCCCCACACATTAATATTTTTGGCTGTTTACAGTCATTGTGCTAATAACATCCCAAGATAATGTTCACAAGATGCCAAATAAAATTATAAAAAATATATATGACTATATACTTTTAGGTTGAAAATTGCCCTCCTATGATTTTTCTCAATGAATATAAAACAATTTGCAAACAATTTTCCTACCGAGATCAAGCTTTGAAGTGATGTGCACAAAGACATTAGCCACTTTCACAGCCTCGCACTTCTCCAGGCATTCCTCCTTAATATATGATTATTTATTGGCCATATCAGTAAATTCAGTAATGCTATTCGTCATCTTTTTTATCATCGCTGTCCTTTTCTTCTTCTTCACTATCAACATCCAACTCTCCCATTCCCACTTCTTCTTCTTCATCATCATCACCTCCCACCTCCCTGTTCTCTTCTTCTGCCTTCTCCAGTTGTCTTGCAAGATCAGCCTCTTCCACATCTGTGACAATCTGCAATAAAGGAAGAATTATTCATCAATGTTACATAACAATGTTGAAGTTTTAAAGCATTTTTTTTATCATTAATAAACACACCCCTAAAAATTCTGTCCAACTTGTTCATTACTAGACAGTCTTACCTTGGGGGCCATTTTGACACTGAGTGTTCCTCCATAACTGGTGATTTTGGATGTAACTTCAGTGATGGCACTTTCTAATGCCCTAAGACCATCTTGCTTCTCTGTGGTTTGAGTTGTCATGACTGTAAATGGAGAATAATTTAATGAGGATAGTTGTCTCTGGATACATGACTCAGGTGCTTTTTATGGCTACATATACATGTCATTATCAAAGGACAAACAGCACTCAAAATAAAAGTACAAAAACACAAGAGGAATATGAATAAGTGAAAACTGGAAGAAAGAGGCAAAGATAAGCAATAAATTTTACAGAAATGAGGACAAATCAAGAGATATCAATAATATGAATAACAACATACTAATCAAATGATACAACTGATATCACTATTATCTAGAAATACAAGAAGCAATAGTTTGAAATCTGGTATAGAGATATATATAGAGAGAACAATGCCAGGCAATCATTTGCAAGCTGGTGGGTTATTTCTCCTTCCTATCTTATATGTGAATGGAATATAAGTGTGAAGTAGTAAATCTGGTACTATCTGTTTTAATGTTTCATGTGCATGATATCTACATGCAGCACTTGTACTTTCACAATCTATTAAAGTAAATAATTTATGATCCCCTATCATGCATTATGTATGACATCTAGTTTCTGATGTATAAAACCAAGGTCTTGAAATATAAAATATTATTTGCCTGCATGACACTTGAAGATTCATGCGTAAACTTGATTTGGAGGGGAATGATAGATTAGAGGAATTGCATCCATAAGGGATTAAAAATTAATATAAAAAGGAAGGACATTTTAGACACACACTAATTAAAATCAAATTAAAACAACAACACTTACCATAAAGAGGTGGTGCAATTAGGTTTATTCTGATAGGAATTTCCTGTGTAGATTGAGCAATACCTTCCCTAAGTGAACTCTTCACGGCATCAATTCCCTCATACTCAAAGCAAGACACTTCTATATCTGCTCGAATCTTGACTGCTTGTGATTGTAGCTTACGTTGGATTTGTGAGAGAAGAACACTCCTAGTTTCCTCATCTAAGTTGCATTCATCTAAGATTGTTGGGTCACTGTAGAGGAAATTATATATTTTTTTAATACATAAATTGGAACTTTATGTATATATATATATATATATATATATATATATATATATATATATATATATATATATATATATAAATGTGTGTGTGTGTGTATGTGTGTCTGTGTGTGTGAATCACCTAGAAAAGAACTATATTGAACTGACAAAATAGAATCTGGATTAAAAGAGGGTAAAAACCATACATATACAAATACAATTTTTTTCAATTATGTAACTGCAAACCTTAAGTAACACTTACATGACTGCCTGCTTAAAGACATCATATGCATAGGCTTGCTTCTTGAACTTTTCCTCAAAATGCCATGCAGTCTTCTGGTACAACTCCTCTACCTGTTCTTCTGTTGTGTAACCAAGAAGCTCTCCTACATGCCGAATGATGGAGTTTACAGCTTTTGCTTTGGCAAATTTCTCTGTGCATCGCTCAACATCCTCCTTTGACACTCTTCTTTTGGAAAGATCAATGTAACCTGCAATATACAGTACCAATGTAAAAAAAAAAAAAATCCTGATTATACTATATTAGTACCTTTAATGAACAATGAACTAAGGGATTATCTTGTCTGTAATATCATGCAAACTACTTTATCTTTAAAGATGAATATTCTAAAAACTTGAATACACTTGCATGCTCTATTCTTACAGAGCTAGCTGTTAGATAATTTTATAATTACATATGATTACTTCTAATTATCAACAAACTATAACATGAAAATGTATTTTTTCTTTTACAATGGAACTAAATAGCTTAATTGTCATCCAGACAAAGGTTATAAGTAGAGATAACCAAAGAATGAACAGAAAAAAATATGTACAAAGAAATGTAGTAGGAATTACAGGGGAATATTTAGAACTGAGAAAACCAAGACAATGTACAGTTCAATGGCAAGATAATTTACTTATTTCCTGGCACTCTTGCATTTTTTTCATAAACAAGATATTATTGACAACAACAAAAGAAACTTAAAAAACTACTCCAAGTTTCTTCATATGTCAAAAAGGTATGCTAGCTTTGGTAGCTCTCTTTAACTTTGATTTTAACATGTAATATAATTGAAGTCTTACTAAAGTGAGGAATTTCTGGATAACTGATGTCACAGAAAAATTTAAAATCAAAACACTCCATTCAAACTCAAATTCAAAATCTTTTTGTATATGGTGTACAATAAATTATAAGATATTTACTTCACCTTAACAAACTGAGAAATTCCACTTTACCTTTCTCTTTGTCTACTCTGATGACAACAACAGGTTCCGTCTTGCCCACTCTGATTAATTTATTCATAGATCGGATACGTCGCCTGGAGAGCTCAGACAACAAGATCATGCCTTCTATGTTGTTGTATTCTAAAAGGTGCACATATGCACCCATTTCTGCTATGCTTCTTACAGTTACCATCACTACATCATCCATTTCTGGATATTTCTGCGAGTAATATCGACAAAAGAGCGGCATGATGGTGGCTTTGTTTTTCTTCCCTGGAAAACAAAAATACTAAGATAATTTACCATCAGCAGAAGAAACAGACAATGCATTATGATTTCTCTAAATGACAATTTCTTCTACATATAAATATTCATATATAAAATGACCAAGTACAATAATATTATTGATGAGCATATCATATATTGTGGAGTGAATAATTCTTTTTGCACAAATGATCCCCAAGTTCACTAAAATGGCTAATAACTGAACTTTAAGATGAGGCACAGTATGGTACAAAAGATGGGTTTTCTAAATTTGAGCAGCCATTTGTGATACTGTGCACAGCTTCTTTCGTGACTTTAGCTGTTATTTACCATGCATCTGCATGAAGTGCTACTAAGAGAACTGCAATGCAATGGACTATTTATTTTGTGTTATTTTAATCAAAACCAACAAGCAATAATATAAGCTTCTATGTAGGTACCCTCTACAGTGGTATTTATTCACTATATAAATTAAATAATTTTACTTCAAATTTACAATAATTATGTCATGCAAGGAAAAAGGTATAATTTAACACAAAGGCACTACAGAAATCGTGATACACTGGTAAGCATGAAGAAATTTACCTACAGAACATCAAAGCAAGCCTGGAATTGCTAATACTTTTTATATTTGTTAGTAAGTTATAACCATGGTTTTTGTAACAAACTATTATTACTTGTTGGAAAGAATCATTTATCAATCTAAAAAAATAGTAATAATAAATAAAATAACCATTTATCAATCTAAAAAAAAAATTGTAATAATAAATCAAATAAATAAATAATAATAATTATATCATAATCATAATAATAATAATAATAATAATAATAATAATAACAATAAAAAAAATATATATTTACTTTTGCAGTGCTACTATGAACACATACTGTATTTACTTAAGTGATCTACATATGTAGCCAAAAGCCATGGTCATCATATACTAACAATTTACTAGACCACTTGTTAACTCAACCTATGACACACCTACTGAGCACAACCTTCAAATTTGTAAAGGTTAGAGCATTTATACAAAAAAGTGTTGCAAGTCATTAAATCTGAA
The DNA here is from genome assembly GCF_977035675.1 of Penaeus japonicus. Lineage (NCBI taxonomy): Eukaryota > Metazoa > Arthropoda > Malacostraca > Decapoda > Penaeidae > Penaeus > Penaeus japonicus. The sequence goes on from NW_028234435.1 coordinate 3,622,025, forward strand.
CTCTCCAATAAAATAAGTGGAAATCTTTGGTTAGAATATTACAAAAAAGTTTTCATTCTTTAGGAAAATATAATTAGTCACAGTAAGAAAGTCCAAGCATGTAGATTTTTTAAATTGTGATTTAAATCATAATAAAGAACTTTACACTGACTCCCATTTGTCTTATTGTTTGCACTGGGTAGTCCTGGGTTCCACTAAGGGATTATTGTCCTTTTGGGCATGCCAAGGGGTACTATCTGCAGGAATAAGTGAGCCCTATAACATTATCTGATTACTGCAAATTTTCCACAAACAAGAAAGATCTCCAGTTTTTGTCTAAAAGTTTGTTAAATACTATTATGCATTTCAGTTATGAAATATATTTTGGAGCCAGCCTAGACACACCTCCAAAGGGTTCACGAGCTATATTAATTTTGTTTATGGTTGATACAGATTGAAGTGTTCACACTTTGTGATATAAGGAGTACACACTGCGTAAAGAGAATAGGTCCCCTAAAGTCACAGTTGTTTTCTATAACTCATTTTTATCAATTATTGATTGCATGCATGCTACTAAAATGGCCACATTTCTAAATAACACAGTTTTCAGGTTAAAAATTCAAGCTGGTTTCCTCTAGCCCATGAAAACATGAGGGCACAAAAATCAAAAACATGCAATAACACACACTACCCATGGATTCAAAACCTTAACCCATTAAGGATGCGACTGTTCTGGTTCCAAATGGTCAAAACGAAGGGATAGTTCAAATGGGTAAGCCTAACACTTCAGAATTTTCATCCACAATGGCCATGGCCAAGCGCTATATGCCAGCGCACCAGCACAGAGGATAGTCATGACAAAACATCTCATCTCTAGCAGCTGAAACTGCCACCACTTGCCATGATATCTTTTAACCCATCATTAACGGGTTAAGAAGTTATGTAATGGTTAACAACACTCTAAAACATATATTCTGGCAGAACGATGTAGACCTACCTACTAATTTACCATATATTAAAAATCCAGTCTAGGCTCTAGGCTGCCAGGATTTACTATGTGGAGGTTTGTTCGCTCTTCCTGGAGCACTAGAGGTGCAACTGGCACACCTATTGCCAGGAGGTAAAGGGATACAGCTTATGTTTCATATCATTTGTATTAATTATAGGAAAATGTCTATAATTCATCAATTTAGTGCGGATCACCTTGAATCCTGTTTATATCCAAACTAGTATTAATACCAAAAACATATGCAATAATAAACAATATAGGCAACAAAAACAGCTTTTGCAAGACCTATGATCAGTGGAACGAATGGAGTTATGTCACGCGAAAGAAGACAGAATACAATCCATTCGCCACAGTTATAAACAAATCTTCTAGAAAACACTCATGCGGGAAAGTAATAAACAAATTCAACTGTCCATCTGTAGGGTGGTTTTGGCTCCAACTTTCACGCGGTCGTCAATTAACACCTGACGAGACAGAGTCGCTTTTTCTCCTTGGCAATCATTCAGACAGACACAATGCATGCATGAATATAAATATTTCTATTTAATTCAGTCCCGAAAACAAACCTTCTAGTAATAAATCTGGAAAATCTCTCTAGACACACAACATCTGACTACACCGGCCACACGCTCATGACGTTGAACAGCTGGAATATGGAACGCAACGCAGGCCTGGCGAACAAAAATAATTTTGGTAAAATAAGAAAGGGTATTTCGAGGATGATATTTTCTTGTTTAGCACTAATGATTCAAAATATGTAATGTGTATTGATTGAGTTAATTCTAGATATAATTGCTCTCTTTAAATTAAATGTCATATGCCAAGATTTTTCAACAATTCGATTGTTATGGCTGATGCAATACAGAATTTTGTTAAGTTATCGTATACTCAACAAGAAGCACTTTAAACCAAATATTATATATGAGTAAAATATTTTGATCACTCATATAGAAAAGAGAGCGCATTTGCACATAAATATGATAAGTATAGTTTCTTTTGTGTCAAAGCGTTTCATACCCAAATATCATTCCTGTTGGTTCTTCAATTTGTTTACAGACAAGGAACAAGGAATGAGTCAGTCGGAAGAATGTACGAGTTACTCTTTTTTGACACTTTCTCGCATGAAGTGAGCGATGTAAGTTTTACTACCTTCATCACTCGTTTAATAAATTACTTTTGTGTTAGCGTTCAGGCGCGAGAAGCGGTGTATCATGTGAATAGTTAAATTACTATGATTACTTGTGTGTTTTGGGCGTTGGGTTTATAGGCTGAATTTACTTCTCAATTATGATTATCCATATGTAGTTATACGAGTATAATTACTAGATACAAGAGGTAGCATATCCGTTTTATCCAAAAATGTGCAAAATATTTTTATAACGAATATATATATATACACTTGCACAGGAGGGCTGATTTATTGGCCACGAAAAGAGATTCATTGATTACTTTATCCATTTATTTAGTTATTTGCGATAGTTCTAAACTCCACTAACATTTAATGTAGATGTTTCCAAGATAAAGTTACCATGTACAAGGAGATATAAGGTAGAAATATCTAGTGTATGAGCATATTGATAATTACATTGTTAATAGTATATGCTTATCCAAGCAGAGTAAGTAAGATATTGATTTTACAGTAATATTTTGGATACTAATTCTTCTACTTTAATTAATTTGATAGTTGTCTATAAATTAGTGTAGTATTATATTGTTATGTTATATAATCCTGTAACATAGAGGAAAAGTATGTTTGCAATATTAAGGGCTATTTAAGTAATAATTATCTGGAATAGGTAGTTACAAAGTGAAGAAATGTGTTAATTAATATAGTTAATGTATTTTGTTTATTTGATGTCATGCAATGAGCCTTTTCTATTTTTTTTTTAATATCATATGTAATATATATTGAACTTTTGAACTTCAATCCCTCAGAAAGTTCAGCTGGACTTGGTGCAATTTCCAAGGCCGGTGCAAGTGACCGAGGTGAGAGCTATTCCTCTTGGTGCCCGAGTTCAGGCAGACTTCCCTGGAGGAGTTCGTCTTGGGTAAGTTATCAGATTATTCATGTAAACATATCATTTTGAAATAAATGACTCATCCATTTTATTTTTATTTTAAATGATTTGATTGCTAATATTTGCTAACTCTCACACACCAACACACACACAAACACACACACACACACACACACACACACACACACACACACACACACACACACACACACACACACACACACACACACACACACACACACACACACACACACACACACACACACACACACACACCACACACACACACACACACACACACACACACACACACACACACACACACACACACACACACACACACACACACACACACACACACACACACACACACACACACACACACACACACACACACACACACACACACACGCACACACACACGCACATAGTCACACTCTCTCTCTCTCTCTCTCTCTCTCTCTCTCTCTCTCTCTCTCTCTCTCTCTCTCTCTCTCTCTCTCTCTCTCTCTCTCTTCTCCTCTTCTCTTCTCTCTCTTCTTCTCTTCTTCTCTTCTCTCTCTCTCTCTCTCTCTCTCTCTCTCTCTCTCTCTCTCTCTCTCTCTCTCTCTCTCTCTCTCTCTCTCTCTCTCTCTCTCTCTCTCTCTCTCTCTCTCTCTCTCTCTCTCTCTCTTTCTTTACATTAATGTTGATTTTTGTCTTTTGTCATCTTTTGTTGAAGACAGAAAGATATACTAAATGTACATATGTATATATATATTCCAGTGCTACAAATCCAAGCCAATTTGAAATAGAATTTTTTGTGAATGACCTGAGTAAAAGAGGTGCAGGGACTTTTGAGAGTGTTGGAACACTACAGTATAATCAACATGGAAACATACAGATGGACTTTGAGAAGAAGGTAAAGGTAGCAGATAATTGTTGTATTTTGGAAGTTTGATACATACTTTATTTAGATCTTTATTTGTAGATGCCTTCATAGTGTGTCTTATTTTATAGAACAGCTCTAAAATCCCAAACTTTTTAATAGGTGCCAACAGATGGACTTCTTCTACGAGGGAGCTACAACACCATTACATTGGCTGTCTATGGTCACTTGACAAAAGTGCAGAGAGAGCCAACCCCACCCAAGTCCACCAAGCGAGGAGAAGTGGTGCCACACCCACCCCCAGAGAAGGTCAACACTCATGACCGTATCCGGGATTGGTTAGAGGATACCCAGGAATGTGTAAGTTATACCTCTACCCATTCCATAATATTAGTAGATTACTTGGTACGAATGTCTCCTGTGTAGTGTATATATAGGTGTTCTGTATTTTTCTTCTAAATTTTTTTTAATTTACCCATGTTTTTTTTCTGGAGATTAATCAGTGTCACTTCTGAGCATGCTCTTCACTCTGTACTAAGTATAGATTTTTGTTTATGCTGCATGTCTGTCATTAGAATTTATCTCTACAGCGCAAGCAGCAGCCATTTTCCCATGATCCTTCTGAGGATGCCCAGCCAGAATGGGATTCGAAGGTTAGATTATGTTGTAAATTTTGTGTATTTTCCCATCACTTTTTCTCTTCTTCCTTTATTTGATTCTTGTGTATTTTTGCCCTATTAGTCTGAACAGTACCTGCCAGAAGTAGGAGATCTCTTTGTTACCTGGAAATGACTTTTGCCTGGTTAAAGAGATTGTGGACTTTTCCTTATGCGTGTTGCACAAGGATTTTTTGGTTATGAATTGTCTAGTTTTATTACTAAACATAGAAATCTCATCTTTTGTTGATCCTTTTTCCTTTTTTTCTTTTCTTTTGCAGCCACCAAGATCACCTGTGGAGTATGAGGAACCAAAGCAGTGGGAAGAAGAGCATGTAGAACACAATCGCGACTATGACAGGG
>NW_028234435.1:3639417-3646917 GCF_977035675.1 Penaeus japonicus
TAGTATGGACTATTCCTGTGGCTGAAGATGAAATTCCTTCATTCTGGCTAATGCCTCCAGGCTATGAGGATGCTGAGGATTCAGAAATGGTTTGTCCATGTTGATGTTTCATTTCCATTTTCAAACTACAGAGAGAAATTTTATTTATGTATGGAAATAGCAGTCACATGCTCTCCTTTCTTATTTTTGTATGTCATGTGAATTTAACAAAGTGCCATTGTGTTAACTCCCTGTTTATCATGTTACTACAGTTATTGGATAATGTGCAGTCCACTGCTTGTCATTTATGATTTCATTCTTTTTTTAATATCTCTTTCCTTTTTCACTTCTCTCCTCTTGCCTGTCCTCTCCATCATTTTTCTCACTCTTCATATAGTCTATCAGTTTACTGTTAACCCATTAATGTCTGGCACATACATGGTTTACTGCTTTTTTCAATGAAAGGTTCTACAATCACTTAGTTAATTAGTCGGTAGGCATACCTGACTTCATCTGGTAACTCCATTGAAATTTATAGGATTTTAAACATTTCTTTTACAATTATTATCTCCATTTGTGTTATTATTTTTATTATTATCATCATCAAGTAAGGTCAGCTTGGCCCACTACTCAAAGCATCAATGATTTAACATGGCATTGTATCTGCCATGATAATTGATGCCTGGCCTTTCATCTCCTCAATCATTTTTACAGATCCCTACCAACCTCCTGGAGACCTGCAGGCAATATGCTGGGGAATATGACTTATTAGGAGCCCTTCACAAGCTGGTTAAAGGACAGGGATCCCAGACACTGACTCCACAAAAATTATGCAAAGCCCCTCCAAGATACAAACCCAGTGCAGCTGCCATACGCCCTGACAAGAGAGGCAGACCATTCGGTGAGTTTAAATACATGATCAACTTACTCACAAATGTATTTTTGCAGTGTCTTTATCATTCAGTTTCCATTTTAAAAGATTCTAATCCTTCAAACTGTGTGTGCGTTTACCCCACCTAGTCGCTCCCATGAGAGGACGTTCCTTCACCCGAGGGATAAACATGAGAAGTGATCCCTTCCGCTCACGTCCACCAAACACCTCCCGTCCCCCATCTCTCCATGTGGACGACTTTGTAGCACTTGAAAGCACTGGACATCAGCCCACAGGACCCACTGGATATAATAAGATATCCTTTGGTCGGGGCAAGGTACACGTAAGGTTTTCTCTCTCTTTGTTGAATATTTTAGATTGTTTTACGTGTTCTATGTGTAATAATCTCCTTTAACCCATTCGCGCCGGCTGACATCCTATCATGTGATTGCAAAATATACCCTGTTCCTGGTGACGTCCTGAAGTATTTTCTGGGCAGGGCAATCGTGACGTGATGGAATGTCAGCAATAGAACGCTAGATTGTTCTTAAATATAATTTTTTTTTCATAATTTCAAAGTCTCTGTTACTAAGTTTAGGTGTTTGAATGTCCTAAAATGTGATATAATGTAAAAAAGATGATGTCACAGAAAGCTACGGAATATTGATGATGCCATGGTAATTAATGCTTCTGATTGGTTGATTCATTTGAACCGAGTCTAAAAACTATTATAAAATCAAGTGTCCAAGAAAAAAAAAAGGCTGTAATACTATTTCCAATTTGTTGATTACCCATGATGACATGTCATGAGGTATATGTACATTCTCATATGTACATGTATAATTGTTTATATTGTTTTTCTTCTTGCTTTGGATTTTTTTTTAAAGTATAAAACATCTTTTTTGATACCCTACTAAAAGAATGCTTCCACTTTCCATTGGTATTATCACATAGAAGTGAAGAATATGGGCAAAGTTAATAAAATAACACTAGAAAAGCATTGCTTTAACATGTTTTCTACTTTCTTTGTCTTTTTTTTTTTTACTATAATACCTCCCCTGAACATGGCAATATTTTTACATGCCTTTACATCTTAGGGACAATCATGCAAACCATAAAAATAGGGTGGATGAAAAATCCTCTGAGAGGTTCACCCTGGTATGAAGCATTGCACGCTTGTTATCTTCCCAGAGTAGGGAGTAGGTGAAAATACATTCCGTCGTGAATGGGTTAAATTCTTTCTAATTAAGTTAGATTAAACATGTTTGTAAGATACTTTTAGGAGCTCATCCTCTTACTTGTAGTTTGTCAGTGTGGGGGTCTAAAAAGCTGTATGATTTTTTGTGTAAGGTGATATGCTGTTATGGAGATGCAGCATATTGCATTGAATGGGCAATGACATAAGTAAAGTTCTCTTTTCTGTCAATTTTTTTGTATATCATTTCCATTTTTTTTATTTATGTAATGTTAAGTGTACAATATCTTAACCCTATCCCGACGGGCCCAGCGATAAGTGGAAACCCCCTATGCCGGGCCTATGCAATATTGCATCGGGAACGTCACACTGGTGCATCGCCCCATTATCGGGCATTTAGCCGTGTTACACGGCTAACCAACAAAAACAGGGATAACTCTGCTAGTACTGTATTTCAAATTTCAAATGTTCCTCTCCCCTGGTAGATAGAGAATGAAAGCAAGATTCAACAGATAGTTGGAACTGGAAGCCTTTTAAGATCATTCTCTTTTATATAATGGGAATGAAAAAAAAAAAAAATTCAGTGTATGCAATTTGCATTAGGTGCAAATAAATTCATTTCATTGATTTATATAAAAATGAATAAATGAATACTTCTTGTATAACATTTAGTACATGAAAAGAAGAGAAGTTTCATCTTTGTGTATAAAGTAGTGGTGCCTTCCTCTACCTTTCTGCCTTTGCTGAAGTCTTATTTTCAAACTTGTGATAAATCAGAGCAATTTGGTTACAGTTCCTACTGGACTCCATGCGAGGCCGTGGCAGCCGAGGGCGTGGTGAGAGCAGAGGTGCAAGATTCTTCCATCGGCCGCCATTCAGGCCAGATTGCGGTAGGGGTTAGTTGAGCTTGTCTTTTGCATAGCTGCATAGAGTCTTCAGGAATTGTTTTGGTGAAGGGAAAACTAACCAAACTAACTCAAGCTTTTAGAACTTGCTAGTAGGATATGTAATGTGTTAGTCTGTTCTTTGTTTTATAATTTTGAGTGGAATGATTTCAAACACAGCATTCAGCTTAATATGCCTCTTTGTAATGCTAAAAGCTACTAATGAGTTGGAAGTATTTCTTGATATACTGTTTAACATTATCTTTACAGCCTCCTTGAAGTAATCTATTACTGATTTCTTGCAATATGCATCATATGATATGATTAGAATTTCATATATTTTAAAGCTTGATAAAAATTGCTGTTTTCCTATAAATATTTGATGTGTGATAATTTTCATTTTGAAAGAGGGGTTCTTATATGAATATATTTTTCCTTCATAATTTTTGTCATTTATTATTGACCTAATTAGTAATGACTGAAAAATAAACTTATGACTAATGCATCTCTCTTTGTCTTAGGTGTCGTACGCGGGATGAACCCAAGAGGCCGTGGAATGTCGTGGGTCTTCCGAGGTGATAGCTCTCCTAGGGGTTACCGTGGGGTCTCCATGAATCCAGGACCAATGCGGTTTATACGGGGTAGAGGACTATACATTAGAGGAAATGGGGTGAGCAGTGGTCCAAAGGAGAGGTTTCCCCCGAAGTTTGTAGAACGCGGTGGAAGAAGGGACATGAATGGGGGGAGACACATTAGGGGTAGCTTTAGGTGAGAGCGCTGTCGCATTATTTTATTATTATACTCTGTAAATAGTACCTAGTTGAGGATGTGCTTATAATGAGTAGTAGAATAGAGAATATTGGTTATTATTTAGTATCTTTTTTATTCAATTTGTGAATTACACACAGAGAAATGGAGTAGTGAGTTACAAGATGTATTATTTTTGGAAGTAAATTTTTAATATTTGAATTTAAACTTCCTCAGGTGGTTGAGTGCTTCACATTCATATACCTTTACAGATAATATAAAAAGCACTCTTGTTTTTGCATTTATTTGAATTTGACAGATCTTTGACTGTCATTTCTGTGACAAATGAAATTTATTATTATTTTTTTTACCAAAGTGTATTGTGTAAATTTCATTTATTTATATGTATGATGGTGTATATAAAAGTCTGTTGACACAAGCACATGTCCATATGTTCTTACACACACACACATACACGCACACATACATTACATATGCTTACATACACATTGGCACACACGCACATACACAAAATCAATGTATGTGTGTTTATATTTATATATGTATGTATGTGTGAATGCATGCACATACAAAGTAGAGTGTCATTTTTAAATAAAAATTTCCATAGCAATTTCTTATACTAATATTTTCTGTTTTTCTACAATTACGTGCAAAATATTATTAAATAAATGAATCAGAGTTTTTGCAACTTTTGTAATATTACCCTTTCTTAACCCATTCGTATGGGGTGACAACATATCATTTCATGGTAATATTTCCTTCCCTTGGCGTGACATCCTGGCACATGATCTCTCAATCAAAACATGTTTTACATCATTACACATGTACATAATCATAGGAGTTCCATTTGTATTGACACACTTTTACTCGTGGAACTAATGTAAACAAATACAAAAACCTTTGATTATCAACCTGTTGAAGTGGGGGGAGGGGGGTGAAAAGCCTGCTAGTGCTTGTTATCTAGCCAACGGGAGCAGCATTACAAAAATATTAGTCCCAACGTGAATGCCAAAAATAACAGTGGATACTAATACTAAAAATATAAAGTGAAAATCATTTTCTCCTGTCATACGAATAGGATCTGAGATTTTATATATGCATGTATATATATATATATATATATAATATATATATATATATATATATATATATATATATATATATATATATATATATATATATATATATATAATATATATATATATATATATATATATATACTAATTATATATATATCTATATATATATATATATATATATATATAAATATGTATATGTATATATATATAATATATATATACTAATTTATATATATATATATATATATTTTATATATATATATATATATATATATATATAATATATATATATATATATATATATATATATTATACTAATTTATATATATATATATATATATATATATATATATTATACTAATTTATATATATATATATATATATATATATATATATATTATACTAATTTATATATATATATATATATATATATATATATATATATATATATATATATATATATATATATATATATATTATACTAATTTTTATATATATATATATATATATATATATATATATATATATATATATATAATGTAAAATATGTATATATATGTATGAATGTATGTATATATAGATTTTTTTTTTTTTCCTTCACTCCATTATAACTAAACAGGAAAAAAAAAATCCTTTAACAAATAATCCCTGGTTTCTAAAGGCTTAATTAAATTTATGTTGGAAGAATGAATGTCCCAAGGAACAGGAACTACCAATGAGATCTGTCATTGATGTAGATAGCAGACTTTAAACAATGTATCTAGACTTTAGGTTAAAGCAATGCCATCTGAAAGATATCCATACAACTTGTTTAACATGAAGATATCTATTTCCCACAAAATATAACTTCAGAGGCAACTTAAGACCAGTCAGTTGTTATTAAATACTTTTGGTATGGTGCCCCCTTTTGGCCAATTCTTTAAACCAGGCACATCCATTTTCAAAGCAAGAAAATTCAAATCAACTTCATATGTTCATAAAAGTATAGACAGCAGTATTATCCCAAGTCCTCAGAAGTCAAATTTTCTTATGAGATGAAATATTAATGTAGAAAATGGAAGTACATATTCATTAAAGATATAGAGGGAAAACTTCATGCTCCTTTCCCAAGTTGAATCTGCCAAATACCATTCTAAGATCCAGTCTCAGCTACAACCATAAAAATTGATCAACCAAAGGTAACAGAACTTGACCTGAATTGATCTCTACCAGTACTAAAATATCTAATTTTGATTTATCTACCACAATTATTACAAAGAGAATGCATTTACCATCTCACTAATTTTCTTTGATGAATCATTTAAGTGTATCTGGCTTATTGTTAACTCCTAGTCAGGAACTGGACTAAACATTTTTGTATTTTTTCTGGCATTTTTTTTTTCTGTGACAATCAATCTCCCTTCTCTCCCTGTATCTTTATTCCTTCCTCTCCAATTTTTTTTCTTTCTTTGTCTTATTCCTGTAGTAGGATTAATATTAATTAATGAAAGATAAATACTGTAGTGTGTATGCATTGATAAGATGAAACACACCAAAAATGTGGAAAAGATAATAAAACATGACATTTCAAATTAAACTCGATTCCTCTTCAGACGAAGCATAAAATGTAATGGTTCATAATACATCCATTTTGTTTTTTGCTTTGCTCAAAAAATAATCAGATGACTAAAATGCCATGAGTATTTTCTATTTGTGGCTGCCTCATTCTTTATCACTATTTTACAAACAGATCTGACTTTCAATCAGGATATATGTAAACCCAAACTCAAATATTAGAAAAGTATACCCATTCTGTAACAAAATAATTGTAATACATTAATGATAAGCATTTAGGGGAAACTACATGGGAATGCATGTTTATTTGTTGGAGACTGAACATCTCTACTTTATTTGTTCTCATAGTATTCATGGGTTTCCCTGGTGTAAAAATGTAGAAAATACATATGTTCTGAATCCAGTCACAGAGAATATCATCCTCCTGCTGCAATGTTTCTACGTTCAGAATACTGTATGACACATTTTTCCAGGAGAAGTAAAACAGATTGTATCTTCCACAGCTGTATAATGAAATCCTGGGAAGTGATCTTCTCCTGTATTCAAGTGGTATTCAATATCCCTCTGGTGGTTTTGTTGTTTCTTCTGATAATTTCGTAACTTTCTTGCAATGAGTCGCTCAGAAAGGGCTTTGTCGAAAAATGCACAAAAAGGTCTATTTCAGGTGGCTTTCAGGAAAATTAGTATATCATTCATTGTCTATCAAATTTATTGACAACCTATACCAAAACTAAACCACATTTATTAAAAAGTTTGCACCAATTGTTAACTTAAAATGTACAATGACGTTTTTGTGCCTTAAAAAAAATCTTCCAACCACCCTAGAAAAGGTGGTAAAATCCATGGATCTCTAAGGACCTTGTCGAATTTGAAATTCGTGAAACAGCAGTAGCTTCCCCATATCTAAAATGTAACTGCTACTTCTCCAAACTGTCACAATGGTACCATGAGAGATAAAAAAAATTCAGTCAATCCTTCACAGTTCACTCTATCACATACAAAGTTTATAATTAGGTGGACGAATTTTAGTTTACAGTCGAAATGCAGCCCTATCGACTTTTTTCCACACAAATAAGCGAGGGTCCTTGGGTGGCAAAGGGAGGGCAACTGCTTGTAAACTGGAAAACTGCAGTTATCAAAAGCAGACTCAAAACGAGGCATTTACATAAT
>NW_028234435.1:3666917-3669417 GCF_977035675.1 Penaeus japonicus
GTACTCATGTACCAAAGTTACAATGATAGGTGTGCTATCGGTATTTTAGATATAAGGTTGAGATTCCATTTACAAATATGTTACTATACTTTTATTTGCAAGAATAAAGTTTCTTGATATGGCATTTTATTTTATTTAGCTACCGTCTCAATATTTTTCTCTACATATTTTTGAAATCTTTATAAGTATATGTAAATTCATATTAGTTCCATTGAAATCAACAAAAGTAATATGACAAAATTTTCTGCCATTTTTCTGCTAAAATGTTTCCTTTATCCAACACTTTTATGATGGATAAAGTGTACACTCATTCACTGTTGTTGTTTCCTTGATGACAGTACTAATATATAAGTGTCTTTGCAAAACACAATTTTCTTTCTTGAGATTAACTGTTTCATTAACATGTTTAGTATCTCTTCCAATACAGAAGACCTGAGTTTTTTATCTATAGTAAATTTGGTTTCTTTGACCGTAATTTTCTGTCACATATTTGTTAACCCATTGCCAATGGGGGATAGATTTGCTTACCCAGGCTCCAGGATGGGTTTTATTTCAGAGCAAGGCAACTTCAGCAAAATACCTTGACTTTTCACACTCCATTTTAGTCACTCATTGTAGAACTAAAGACATTTATGTTTTTTGCTTTTGTGTGTGTTTTACTGTATTTAGAGACTTATATCTGTCACATCACAGGCTGTTTTATGGTAGGACAAAAAGCAACTTTATTTTTTTGTATCTGTGTGCTGTCATGAACAAATAAGAAACCTATAACCATCCACAGTGATGATAACATGAAAAGGTAGGGAAGATGAAGGAAACTTGTGCTTATAACTGTGAGTATCACAGTAAAAGGCATCCCTACTGGCACAGGGGCACAGTGTAGACATTGGGCATGGTTTCAGTCACCTTCCTCTTCCTGTTCTTTCTGCACATCCTTCATTTGCAGTACTTCAGAGCAAGAGGTCAGCAACTTGCTACATGTCATCGCTCTCTAAAGATAGCACTTGCTAGAGACTGTGGATGGGTGCTATTCAAGGCCATTTTGCTTAATATTAAGGCAGTTATAATAATTATGACTGCAATTGTCATCATCACTCATTCATTACTCATAGCACAAAAATATAACATGGTGATCCAAAATCCCTGAACGTCATGATGCCCATCATTAGGCCAGAGCTCCAGTGTCATGTATAACGAAAAAACACGTCACCCGTCGTTAATGGGTTAATGTCTCTTTGGTGATTTTATTTCTATTTCAATAAATATGAATGTTGTAAAATAATATTTTGGATTGTCAAATGAAATACAAAGGTTTTAATAATATTTTACTTCCATATCTCATTACTGTACATGAAATTATCTACAATATTCACAAAAAAGCATGGCAATACATTGTTAATACTGCTTTTAAATACTTAAATCCCTCCCACATCCCTTTTAGTATTACATTTTCCAATGGTGTTTTTTTTTAAAGTTTCATGCCAATTTGATTTTTTTTGCTTTCTTTAATCTTTGAAACAATTAATTTCATTTAATATTCTCTACATACCTAGAAACACTACAAATGTACAAGACAAGACGATTATATTTTCAATGCACTGCATTTAAAATGTCGCAAAATGCACTCCCATAACAAAACAAAAGAGAGCAACCATAGTGAAAGTGACGGGTGCAATCTCTCCATGACTCAGAGGTGTCTTGGCCTAATAAAGTCACTGAGAAGTATCATGGGGTGCATATAGCCAACACCTGTCCTAATGTTTCTAAATGCTGTACTTAATAACAAATTACATAAATATTTAATGGAATACAGACTTAGGACTTCAAAAAAGTCTTCTCTCCAAATGCAGTATACAATTCCTGTGTCATCTGCATACTAAGAAACAGCAACAAAGTCCTTCCTCATTTGGGTTCAAAATACAGAAGTCTTTACTAAACTCTCATGAAATGGAATTAGTGATTGTATGAAACCACAATTTTAATATAACAAAAGGAGACATAGCACAGCAATTATAACAGACATAATTAAAGTTTGTACCTCATAATGCACCTACAAACAGTGATAAAGACCAAGATACAAGCCAAAGACATACTTGTGGGCAAATACTAGAGAATGTGTGATTTAAGTTTATGAGACTTCTCATGCAGAATTATAAAAAGTTATGATTCTATCACTGAAAATGTGGACTAAGAAAAGTTGGGCTTATTTTAAGTCTTTGAAATACGTTACATATTATAATGAAATATTATCACAAAGAATGTTAAAATGTAAAGCTTGAAAAATAGGAAAACTTCAAATTGTTTCCAAATGCAATTGACAACCTATATTTATAATATATATTTACATATATGATAATAGTAGATGCACCCTGGAAAAAATATGTATACTTAAAAATGTGCTTCTTGACTGCTTGCTAACTGCAAATAATTTCTTCACTTTCAAATACCTAAAGATACTTCTAATCAATATTTTTATATTGTCTATCTCTAATAATTACTA
>NW_028234435.1:3674417-3676917 GCF_977035675.1 Penaeus japonicus
AATAACCAAAGCTGCAGCCACTCTCTTTAAAATGTAAACCATCAAAACTGACATTTTGCTTACACTGTGACCATCAATGTAGATTTCAGTTTTTGTTAAAATTGATAAAAGACTCAAACATGAGCTCCAATTTTGTAAATTCAGGTATTTATTATGCTGCATTTTGTGACTGAATATATTCATAGTTTCACCACAGTTTCAGCTACAAATATTGAAAACGGCAATAGACATGTACCAAAGAGAAATAAAATAATACAATAATTCTAAATGCCAGATGAATTACATACAAAACAAAATGTAGCTTAAACTGTTTATATCTGAATATAACAGGATTCACTGGATTTCATTCCGCTGTAAAATATAGCACTGTAAGTAACCTAATATGCTAAAAAGCCTGGTATATCATAACTATTTAAAGTCATAATATTTTAGCACCGAAACGGCTGCCAAAGAGGACCAGCTATAAAAAAAGGGAAAAAGAAAAAAGAAAAGAAAAAATAAGAAAATATGCTTCATACAGTTATTTACAAACATTCATAAATAACATTTACAGTAGCATTACCTGCTATGTCCAATACAAATAAAAAGATGATTATTCTCTTACAAATATGTTCAAAACCTTCATTGTGGAAAGGTTAATTTCTGTACAAGTGGTATCTGATTCTCCAGCATTTGTTCGCATATTTGAGATTTAATTATACAATTGTATTATAAAAACTTCCCAATGGTAGGGTTAACTCTTGAAAAAATGTGCAAAGACACCCTACCAATGCCAAACAAATTTACAAGCTCATTTCCCATTGCATGTAAATCTATATACTGGTTTATAAACTGTCCATGCAAACACATAAATGCATGTATACAGGTTTCCCTTTTGGTGATCAAGCTGACAGGCTAATCATTGAAAGAAGAGCCCCAAATGGAAAGCTACTTAAAAAACTCATCTGTATTAATGACAGAAGCAAACTGATTTGTTATCTAGGTTAAGAAGGAGAACAAGAAGGGGAATAAGACGGAATTCTGCAAGAAAACTCATCAGTCTTAGAGAAGGATTAATGATGTTCTGACAAACAAACACAAAAAAAGGTGCATTAGGGTGTTTCAATAATAGTCTACTTTCAAAAAAGTGCTTGAACTTCATCTGCAAGTAAAAACATAAGTGCCAATGATTTTTATGAGTCAAGAAATCTATTTCCTTTTGGAATAATAGCAGTTTCATTATTACATTTTTCATTTGAAAATTTACATTGAATTTCAATCTAGTCCCCCATAAACCAAGTTTTCTGTTGATGGTGTAACTATTTTATTTCTAAAATCATTATTTAGGGATCTGTCATTTGCAAAAGCTCTAAACTTTATTTCTATTTGTTTGGATTATTACATACATATTTACTTTCCCCAGCCAATAACTTTAGCCACATAACAACACAGAACCACTTGTTTATAATGGCATGTCTTCGACTGCGCTGTTTGATATGGCTATGATTCCATTTCTTTTGCCACCCTTCTTCTTGCTGCTAGTCAGTATTTCACAGTTTTGGTTGTGACTAGGCATAAGCTGACTCTCTGCCACCCATCTTTCTGTTCAAATTAGTGATAAACATGTAATAATTGCTAGCAGACAAAGGCTTTTACATTCAAACACCATAGTTCATAAACTGAAATTTTTAAGTTCTTGGTCTATACATACATCTTTCTTGCATCACTCCTTGCTAGATCTTTGCCAATTCACACATATTCTTCTTTAATAGCCAAAGGATGAATGTACGTTGATGCAGGTAAAGTACTTTTCTGGAAAGCCAAGTTCTCTTCCGATTTTAGCGTACGCATTATGTTATGTTTGAATAGCCATTCTGAATATTGACATGCAATGGTGTTCACTGCTGAGCGCCAAAAAATTAAGTGGGCTTCGGCCAAATTCTCTGAGCAGATGCTGGATTTTCTTTCAGGGCTCTAAGATACTTAAAGCTGGTGTTCTTCATGGCAATTTTTACTCTGAGAACTAATCATTGTTAATGATTTCTTCAAGTTTTGTCAAAATGGTGTCAGTGGATCTACTTATGAACAAAAAATCCTAACCACATCACACCAACTTGCATAAACTTTCTGGCAACTTCTTCAATGATTAACCCACACAGGACGGGTGGTACAGTATGTGTACCGCGCATTCAAAAGCCCAGTTGCCGGGCGGCACAGTATTGTGCCAGCCATTCAATTGATTTAGGCCTAATAATTCGAACGCCCCGGCATTTGGACATTCAAGGCTAGAATTCCCCCGTCGGGAATGGGTTAAGGATGATTTTGAAATGAAGTTGCAGTGCTGCAATCAATATTTTTGTCTTTTTTTTTTTTTTACAATAAAAGACTTCTTTAGTGATTTCTAAACTCATTTTAATTGAACCATTAGATTAAAGTGAAGAACATGCCTGCTACTCTTCTGATCTACTTTCTCCAAGTTCTTGTCACTCATGTTTTCATACTAGATTTCCTACCGTGGTAT
>NW_028234435.1:3681917-3694417 GCF_977035675.1 Penaeus japonicus
CTCCATACCTGTCTCAAACTATTTCATGTTTATCAACTACCTATTTCTATAAGGCAGCAAAACATATATTTGATTACAAATGGGATAAGCAAAATTATTTCACCATACAAACTGAATGAAGCTTCAGCCTACAAGAACTTAATATCTATTAGTAAGTGATCTTAATTGCAACAAACAAATGGCTTATCTTTTTAAAAATATCTATTTTCAAGAACAAAGCTCTTTAATTAGATTACCTATACAGTTCATAAATATCCAAGGTGTAAAAGTTAGATATTTCAGTCTTCAATATCACTAAGAGACCGATTGTTTGTGCAGAAAAATATCACTGATTCTAGGACAATGGTAATAGTGCTACTATTAATGTAAAATTCCAGGGCAAACATATTTCTGGACCCCTAATTTCTAGCTGGCAATTTTGAAGTATCGTTTCAGATGAAAACAGACAGGACATCCTGGAAGTTTGTTAGGTTTTATATTATCATAAATTTCTATATCTATATTTTCTAATTGAACTTGTTACACTGGGCTGATTTTTATGGGTGCTCCGCACACATGCATCCTATTTTTCTCTACAAGAATAAGTAGTATCATCAACAAAATAATGAAATTTTGTCATAACAATTACATGAAGAATTTTGTGTATGCACTCATAGCTGTGTGTAAGTATATGTATGTTTGTTCTACAAAAGAAAATTGCATAAATAATGTTTGTATCATCTAATCAGATTGAAATGCTTTGAGAGAATGATTTATTTTGTAACATCACCCTTTACAAGTCAGTCTACAGATAATTTGTAATTATTTTAACAATAAATTGCTCATTCTTTTCGGTTTCCAACTACCATTATCCAACCCTATTACCTCATTCTTGTTCAAACAAACACCACAGTCTTCAAAATGAAAGTCATTATATACTCATATGATTCTTGCATTTATTCTTTTTTTCCAGAGCATTTGTTTTAGATGTCCATTATAATGAGACTATACATTACAAAATATTCCATGAACAAAATTAAAGACAAAATTTTGTTAGCACTCTCAACTTGGGAGACTTTAAAAGAATTTTAAAAAATACTTACTAATTTTTGTTTCATAGGCGTTGCTGATCCAAAGTCACAACTTCAACTTCATTATCTCTCCTTCTTGTGGTCTTGAGGCACGAAGATCTCCCCGAACAATCTTGGGTTTTCACTGTGACTCCTGTGACCTGGTGAGTGCGTATTAATAAATCTTCTAGTTCTGGTGTACAGTCACTATCACTTACAAGGTCTATTACTTTTGGGGAGTTACTGGGCATTGGAGATTTCAGTGGAGGGACACTACGTCCTGACCCTGCTGAATCACTGTTGGAGGAATCACTTGGGGATGAGATGACTGAGTGTGTATTTACTTCAGAACCAGTTCCTGAATCTTTGTCAAGTAGAGCAGTAACAAGTGGAGGTCCACAGATGACTGAAGGCCTTGGGATTGAGGGACTCACTGAGTGAGGGGATTCTGAACATAGAGCATGGTCTGCCGGAAGTTCATCCACTAACATGACATCAAGGTCAGATGGTTCTCCCGAGCTGCCACTTAAGACAATGGTAACATTAGTCTCATCAGATACCTGTGACTCACTGGCTTGATCTGATGGAGAAGAGACAGTGATGAGAGGAAGACTACGATCTGCTTCAGGACTTGGGAATAAATCAGGTGAAACTATCCCTTCACGGTCAGGCTCAGGGAGAGGAAGTGAGGATGATCGTGGCCCAAATGAGGGTTTTGGCTCCAGTTTGAGTCGCTTGTCTCCTTCATCATGAACTGGTGTGGAAAAATACTTATGTTTGTACCACATCTTCCTGCTTCTTTTGATGTCACTCTCCCCTGCAACTCCTGCAGATGATGATGGTCTTTCATCTTTCATGTCAGTCATCACTGAGCTCTCTCCAGCATCATCAGAAAATACACTAGCTAAGTCAATGCTATCTTGACTTTTAACCAAGCTACTTATTGACTGGTTGTCCCCTTCCTCGTCAGCATCAACTGACATCTGTTGGGGACTGTAACCATACCTACCAATATCACTACCCTTAACACTTGTTCCAGCACTTACAACTCTACTGGTCACAGGTGGGGAAACTTTGACTATCACATTTCTTATTGCACTATCACTTACAATATTTCCTACACTGGCAGTTTCTAACTTGCTGCTAAGGTTGACTTTAGCATTGGATAATTTTGAACTTGTCTGTTGCTCGTCTTGACTAGAAGTTGGGGTGGTCACATATTTACAAAATGCAGATGAAGTGGGCGATGGAGTGTAAGGATCAGTCCACTCCAAGTTAATCCCTGGTGATCCCTGAGTCCCTGGGTTCCCTGAGGTTCCTGCTACATTGCCCTCAGCAGCATCACATCTGGCTTCCCCCTCCAGGCTGAGTGATCCCTTCATGTTGCCTCTAGGAGTGGGAAGTACTAGAGTCATGTTGCTGTCACTGTGCCTCCGACGTTTACTTGGGGAAGTCAGGAATCCATCCAACATTGCTGCCTCTAGTGTGCTGCTGTTGCTCTCATTGCTTTGCAGCTGTCTCTTGAAGGAACCTAAACTCCGGCGTTGAGAGCCACCATACTCAATACTATAGTGGTCTCCAGAGCGATTCAAGGCCTCATGAAGAAGTTTCAAAACCTGAAAAAATAATAATAATAATAAATAAATAAAAGAAAAAGAAGATAAGAAAAAAATAAATGAGCAAATAAATAAAGATTTCACACCCCCAAGACATACCTATGCTTTAGGTGTTTCATGTATATAAAATTAACATTATTGTGAAAATATATCTAAAGAAATAGACAGACAGGTACACAGATAGATGCATATGAGATAGATATACAGATAAAGCCATATAAATTCAGATACAGATATATAAATCATGCATCATGATTTAATACAATTCATTAACCCATTGGTCGCGGATGGCATGATAAGATGTCAAGGCTGGCATCGGCGTAAACGCGGATGGCATGATATCAGAACAAGATACGCGCTGGCCCCAGCGCGGATGGCACGATATACTACGGTGGTTAGGGATAACGAGGGGACGAGGGAACGCCCTACTCACGCATATTTTTTCATTTCGCGTCATTTACTACCTCGTTTCCGGTTTACCTTACGTGACCTTCCGATTGTCCCCGCAAGTACGAAGTGACATTGGACCTTATTACCCTTTTTTATATATATATATATGAGTGTTAGTGTATATGTGTGTGCATGTGAGTGTGTGTGTGTGTGTGTGTGTGTGTGTGTGTGTGTGTGTGTGTGTGTGTGTGTGTGTGTGTGTGTGTGTGTGTGTGTGTGTGCGTGCGCGCGTGCGCGCACATCCTCTCTCTCTCTCTCTCTCTGTATATACGTAGGCGTGTGTGTGTGTGTGTGTGTGTGTGTGTGTGTGTGTGTGTGTGTGTGTGTGTGTGTGTGTGTGTGTGTGCGTGCGTGCGTGCGTGCGTGCGTGCGTGCGTGCGTGCGTGCGTGCGTGCGTGTGTGCGTGCGTGCGTGCGCGCGCGCACATCCTCTCTCTCTCTCTCTCTCTCTCTCTCTCTCTCTCTCTCTCTCTCTCTCTCTCTCTCTCTCTCTCTCTCTCTCTCTCTCTCTCTCTCTCTCTCTCTCTCTCTCTCTCTCTCTCTCTCTCTCTCTCGCTCTCTGTATATACGTAGGCGTGTGTGTGTGTGTGTGTGTGTGCGTGCGTGCGCACATCCTCTCTTTCTCTCTCTCTCTCTCTTTCTCTCTCTCTCTCTCTCTCTCTCTCTCTCTCTCTCTCTCTCTCTCTCTCTCTCTCTCTCTCTCTCTCTCTCTCTCTCTCTCTCTCTCTCTCTCGCTCTCTGTATATACGTAGGCGTGTGTGTGTGTGTGTGTGTGTGTGTGTGTGTGTGTGTGTGTGTGTGTGTGTGTGTGTGTGTGTGTGTGTGTGTGTGTGTGCGCGTGTGTGTGCGTGCGCGCGTGCGCGCACATCTCTCTCTCTCTCTCTCTCTGTGTATGTACGTAGGCGTGTGAGTGTCCGTGTGTGTGTCTGTTTGTACATCCTCTCTCTCTCTCTCTCTCTTGTCCTCTCCCCTCCCTCTCTCCCACCCTCCCCCCTCCCTCTCTCCCACCCTCCCCCCTCCCTCTCGCCCACCCTCCCCCCTCCCTCTCGCCCACCCTCTCCCCTCCCTCTCTCCCACCCTCTCCCCTCCCTCTTTCTTCAAATTCACCGCGCTGTTTTGACGTCATACCCATTTACCCCATTCCCTGTTTCAAAGTCACCCCATATTACCTGATTGGTTGGAATGTCACGCCACATATTGTACTGAGTGCTCATTGGCTAGAATTATGAATAAAAACCCCGGTCTGAAGTTGGTAGGCCACACAACAAACATGGAACCCACTCCAGGTAAGTCAACGCAATCTTTCTTTGTCACGCCATATATCGTACTGAGTTCTCATTGACAAGAATTCTGAAAACAAATCCCAGATCTCGACTCCTTTCCAGGAACTTCGACTTACTCTTTTTTTGACTTCTCCGATGAGGAGGAAGATGACGTAAATGAAAATTATGTCCCTCTCTCCCGACAAACGCGAATGGAGGACCCTGAGACTGACACTGATTCGTCCGACGACGAAATAGATTACGTTCCTATTCATAACAGCAGCATAGACTCGGATGAGCCATTATCCGAGTATGCTGCCCGCGTTCATGAACGCAATTCGCCAGGTACGTGTAGCTGCATTGTGACATTGTGTCCAATGAGCCATTATCGGGCTAAACTAACTGCATTCAATCACCAGGCAGTACAGGGTTCCGTTGGCGGAAGAAAGAGAATGTGCCCAGGAAGTTTGGCTTCACGGCGACACCCGGCTTGAGGGTAAACCTCGATGCCTCGATGTCTGCACATGAATTCTTGAAGGTTTTCTTCACAGACGAGATGCTCAACATCATCGTGGAAGAAACGAATAAGTAAGTTCCCATCCCATTTCGAAAAAAAGATGCAAAAAATTATGCTATAGCTCCATTGAATGTTTTATCGTCCATTACAGCTACGCCGAGTCACACCCAGGATTAGTGAAGGGACATGAGCGGAAGTGGATGCCCCTGAGTGTTCCAGAATTTCAAGTCTGGATTGCTCTGAAGATTATGATGGGGATATCACCAAAGCCGCGCCAGACACAATATTGGTCAAAGGACGACCTTCACGAGGCACCTTTTTTTCCAAAACACATGCCTCGAGATCGATTTGATCATATATCTAGTGCCCTCCACTTTTCTTCCAATGAATTTCAGGATGGAAGCAATAGGATGTGGAAACTTGGTCCCATTATAGAGCATCTAAAGAAAAACTGCCAGTCTGTTTATACCCCACCGCAGTGGATAACAGTTGATGAAAGTCTTTGGAAGTTCAGGGGGCGTCTGAAATTCGTTACCTATAATCCTACAAAAAGGGCTAGATTTGGCCTAAAGGTTTACAAGTTGTGTGTGTCCTCAGGCCCAACATGTGGCTACACATGTTCATTCAATTTTTACACGGGCCAGGACAGAGGGGAATTGCCGGCTTCTCACAAGGCTGTCGCCGACCTTATGGAGTCGGCAGACCTATTGAATAAAGGCTATACGCTCTTCGTTGATAACTGGTACACCTCGCCTACGCTGTTCCACTGGCTCCAGGGTAGAAAGAGCAATGCCTGTGGGACAGTGCGGGCAAACAGAAAATGGATGCCAAAAGACTTCCCAAAACTAAAACTCAATGAAGTTGATGTACGCAGTACACCAACAGGCATGATGTGCCTGAAATGGGTCGATAAGAAACCCATACACGTCCTGTCGACGATTCATACCTCAGAAATGGTGGAGACTGACAGGCTCAACCGCCATGGGAACAAAGTCATGAAACCAAAGGCCATCATTGACTACAATAACGGAAGGAGTGGATGTAGGAGACCAACTTGCTGCATCCTATCCAGCAGCAAGAAGGAGTCTCAAATGGTATAAAAAGGTATTCATGTACCTTTTCGACTTGGCAATGATCAATGCCTTTGCCCTGTATAAAGAAGCGAAGCTGTACACCAGCTGACTTTCCGAGAGGAAGTTGTAAGAGGCCTGCTTCGGGAATACCTCCCCGATGCACCGAAGTACAGTGGCAGAGGAAGACCTGCAGTAACAAATTCAACCCTCAGATTGCAAGGAAGAAACCCGCACGTCATCAGGGAAATCGAGGGAAAAAAGTATAAAAGGTGTCACGTGTGTTACACACACGGAGTCAGAAAAATGACAAAGGCCGAGTGCTTTGTCTGCAAAGTCCCTCTCTGTGTGTTCAATTGTTTTGAAAATTATCATAACAAGGTAAACTACTAGACTGGTTGAATGTACATATGTATATAGTTGTTGTTTTTACATGCAATTACATGTATATGATTTACTCACTTTTTTATTCCCCACGTGTAATTCCAAGAAAAATAAACTCGCAAAAGCATGCTATGACATTGGTAAAATGAAACAATTACCGATTGTCCAGCCATTTTTTTCGTTTCTGAAAAAAAAAAGATCCAACTCCAGTATTCACTTGCTATCGAACAATTTTACGTAGATTCAAAGGAAAAAGAATACCATAAAGAGCTAATATAAGAGTTATGATTTTTTATTACATTACCTAACTAATAATGTCAAGTTTCTTCTAAAGACTTCGTATACGAGTCTATAATAATGGAAAAAAAAAAGTTATTTTCAAGCCTCTCCAGTTTTCCAACGGAAAACCGATGTCAAACTGCCTCGAGCGCGGCCTCCCACACCGCCCGAGCGTTTTCTATTACATTACCAAACTGCTTATGTGTTCTAAAGACTTCGTATACGAATCTATAATATTGGAAAAAAAAGTCATTTTCAAGCTTCTCCAGTTTTCCAACGAAAGGGAAAACCGATGTCAAACTGCCTCGAGCGCGGCCTCCCACACCGCCCGAGCGTTTTCTATTACATTATCAAACTGCTTATGTGTTCTAAAGACTTCGTATACGAATCTATAATATTGGAAAAAAAGTTATTTTCAAGCCTCTCCAGTTTTCCAACGAAAGGGAAAACCGATGTCAAACTGCCTCGAGCGCGGCCTCCCACACCGCCCGAGCGTAATAAAAATACCGTGCGGACATCCGGGCCATATAGGGTAATACCGTATTAAGCCTAATTACACTAACTTCGAAACCGCGACCAATGGGTTAACTTAAACTGTGAACCAGCATATATGTTCCAAAATAAAAAACATACAAATGGAAAATATAGATCGTACAGATTTATAAATGACAAGTCTCCAGTAATATGCAAGACTACAATATAATTATTGTGCAATATTTAGCACAGAAAAAAAAAATAAATGAAAAAAAATAAATAAAGAAAAATAGAAAATAAATAAAATAAAATAAAATAAATACATTATTCACATAAGCCTCTAAAATATAACTTTTTACTTACCTCTTCCTTTGAAGAATTCATAGGAATA
Source organism: Penaeus japonicus (assembly GCF_977035675.1). Classification (NCBI taxonomy): domain Eukaryota; kingdom Metazoa; phylum Arthropoda; class Malacostraca; order Decapoda; family Penaeidae; genus Penaeus; species Penaeus japonicus. The sequence goes on from NW_028234435.1 coordinate 3,689,409, forward strand.
ACATTTGGGTAGACCTTTCTTGGCCGCAGATATGAAACTAAATCCAAAACTTCAGAACAAGATGCATGCATGGATAGCAGCACTCTGCAGAAACTTCCATCTCTGTTGACTTGCTTGATCTCCTGTAATATTAGTGATGTTGAAAAACAAAGTGTCTCCTAAAGCTGCCATATTTTCCATAGGCCAACTACACAGCACATAATGTGAAAATCATGACTGATGGTGAACCATTATTTTGATGAGTAATCCTATATACAGTATAAGCTTGGAAAGGCTAAACAATTTTGGTGAACTGATAGAAAAAACAAAATCTGTTGGCCTATGATTTATCCTATAACATCATTGAGGAAAAGACTGGCAGAAATTCAGAAAGTAATACAGAACTGATGAATGACGATTTCATCTCTAGGCATTCTGAAACTAATAGCATTGTACACAACTGATATAACCAATAAAGAATCTGCCAATAAATTTCTGAATTTCTGATTAAATGTTAAACTACAAAGTATTTGGATATCTTAAATGCCCTGCACAGTACCACCTGTCTTGAGTTCTTCTCTCAATTTCAAAACATAAGTCAGTATTGAAGTTCAAGTAATTTGAGAAATCTTCCTATCTACATCATTAACCTAACTTTCCCTATTCTTTCTACCTTTTCCCATTCCTAAAATTTACAAAATCACTCACAAAACATCAATAAGGAAACATTAAAATTTTATGAAAACAGATATACAACTAGTCTAGCATAAGAAATTTAATACAAATATTCTAAAAACACAATCAACACTATCATTTTCATCAATCTCTTTGGCTCTAAGTTTATACAGCTATTTTCACTACACAATGTCCTGCCCCTATCCATAGGACCCACTTTTTTCCCTGTATCCAGTCAGTCACCTTATATTATTCACTATATACACATAGATACATGATACATACTTTATCTATTACACTATAAATTATGACAAATACATGTTTTAACCCACTGTAGAGGTGTCATGACATACTTGACTGTACCGATTAGGCCTAAAAGACTGGTGTCAATGCGTAAATGACATGACATAGGGATCTGCACACAGTTCGAGGCGCACACATAGTCATGAAGTATTATGGCTTTAATGACTCTTGCTTCACAGCTCCAGCGTTTAAAAGTCAGCCTAAGCCTGTATTTATGATGGCTTTGTAAAAAACACTTTCCCCATTCCCCTAATTTTGAGCTGGTGCTGCCAGCGTCGTAGACTGTGTGTCCTGACTGCCAATTAGGTAGTTATCCGCAATGTATTATGTGTGGTATATAACATACTTTTTAAATTTTCCCCATTTTTGTGGGGGTTCAAATATGAAAATCTAAGAAACTGAAACATTTTCCCCCAATAAAACTAATTACAAGTAAATTTCACACTACCTTAGCAGACTGATAAATTGTGTAAAACATAGCTGATGGTCGAATAACCCGTATACTAGGTGCTGTATCTACTCCAAATGGAACACATCTGCAAGGAAGCTGGCGGTCACTCTGGTCTTCACCCTCCTCGATTTCTCTCATCTGAAAAATAAATTTCTAAGTGGAATAGGTTTGGGGAACAAGTATATTTGTAATTTTACCCAAAAACCTGCAAGAACTGTTCCATAACACTAGAATTTACTCATAGTTTAGGATTTTTATCATCTGTGAACTAATTGATTTCTTTGATTTTTTTTTTCAACCTATTTTTACTGCCAATAACCTCTTTTCTTTTCATTCTTTTTCCTAAATCTATAATTCTATATTACTTCTAGGCTACTTAAAAAAAAAAAAAATTATTGAGGTTAATTTTCTTTCTACTTACCAGGAGACCAGCAAAACACACCAGGTCGAACTTACAAAAATTACAAAATTAATACCACTAACCCTCCAATCACAGGCATGAATCCAAGTTTCAGTTGCATCTGGGGTAAGTGCATCCTGAATTTCTGGTACCGTGTCATACATGCGATACTTCCACCGACTGACGTGCACACGCATCCCAAAGCGTTCATGGAGGCTCCGGTATACATATTCGTACCCATATTTTGCTGAAGGATTGAGTGCAAAATGTTGTTAGTTTATGAGAAAGTCCATTCAAACACAGCTTTACAGAAGTGCATGTCAAAAGGAGTATCAGTCTTCCACAAAGTACAGACCTGCATGTTTCCAAGCAAATAGGTTTCATATCATTCATAGCCTTCCTCTCAACAACTATTATGCTACTACATATCAGCCATTATCAATTTTATCTTAGAGCATAGTGTCTTTTCCCTATAAGATGAATGCTTTTAAAAATCATCATCAAAATACTGCCATCAATACTATGAAAATATATTTTCTTCATTTAGATAAATCACAACTTATTTTCATATTTCTGAAAGGCAAAATAACATGGTTCTGATTCTCACAAGATCAGTAGCACAAAACAGAATGACTAAATCCTTTTTTTATATATAGGATAAAGATGGTGGAAACAAGAACAAGTACTGCTTTGTGTTGGTGTATTCAGTGATATGACTTGTGCAATTTTTGAAAATGTAATTGCTTAAATGAATTAAATAGGTAAAAATGTGATATGATGATTTCTTACTGCTATTACAATAACATCACAAAATATGAGGACTTGCTGTCTGCAACAAAGGAAGACTCAATGCACTGCTATAGCCCCTTAGAGATTATTTTGCTATTCACAAATGTACAACAACCAAACCTTTACAGCTATGTTATGACACACTAAGGAAAAGGTCAGTACAAGAAATGTATCTATAAATTCAACATGGTGTAAGCTGCTTAATAACAATTCATTATAAAAAAAAGGAAACTTTGCATGTGCAGGTTAATCCAAAGAAGGGTGCCCAAATATTGTTGTAGTATTATATAGATCTTAATTGTCTATATGGTTCTGAAAATCAAACAATCATAGGCAAAAAGTCTATACAATACTTTGTGGTACATAGTGAAAGCTGTGTGAGAGACAGTAGGAATAAGAATAGTTCTAACAAAGTTTCTAGTAATGCACCCACTCTTTATCTTTACTCAATTACCCTACAAAGCCATTTTCTGCAGCTTTTTACAATTATATACTATTCCGTTTCATCTACAGCAAAATTTTAAAATCGGGTCCATCTATGCTCATTTATATAGATTTTTATACACATGAATCTATTAAAGGTATATTTTTTATATTACAAAAGTATTTTTTTCTAAAAACTTGATATTTCTAAGAATTATCTATAAGTTCCAACCTATATTTATCTTTTCTACAACTCACACACCTTAACCCTACTGTGACGGGCATTATTTATCACTTTCTTACTGTACTTTCTTTGTTGAAATTAAGCTATTCATTCCAGCAGTTGTGTAACTAGGACATCATACCCAATGATAATTAGTATCACTTTACTAATATATCATATATAGAATAACATATCAAACCATAGGGTCTAGAAAATAATAGAAAACACATATCTAAAGATGCCCAGCCAGGGTTGAGCATCTTAAGATGTGGCCCATCTGGGAGGGGTTAACCATTATGCAGTTTCAACTACCTTATTATCTTTACAAAAAGAAAGGGGTTATCATGTGCACTTTTAAGTAATTTGATACTTATATATGGGGAAGAAATTAATAAATATTTGCCCAACTATAATCTATAGCAAATCCAAGCAATTAACAACCACTAGAGTGCTACTTGTGTATAAACACACAAATCTTTAAAAAAGAGAGAGAGAGAGAGAGAGAGAGAGAGAGAGAGAGAGAGAGAGAGAGAGAGAGAGAGAGAGAGAGAGAGAGAGAGAGAGAGAGAGAGAGAGAGAGAGAGAGAGAGAAAGAGAGAGAGAGAGAGAGAAAGAGAGAGAAAGAGAGAAAGAGAGAAAGAGAAAGAGAGAGAGAGAGAGAGAGAAAGAGAAAGAGAAAGAGAGAGAAAGAGAAAGAGAGAGAGAGAGAGAGAGAGAGAGAGAGAGAGAGAGAGAGAGAGAGAGAGAGAGAGAGAGAGAGAGAGAGAGAGAGAGAGAGAGAGAGAGAGAGAGAGAGAGAGAGAGAGAGAGAGACAGAGAGAGGAGAGAGAGAAAGAGAGAAGAAAGAGAGAAAGAGAGAAAGAGAGAAAGAGAGAAGAAAGAGAGAAAGAGAAAAGAAAGAGAGAGAAGAAAGAGAGAGAAGAAAGAGAGAAGAGAGAAAGAGAGAAGAGAGAAAGAGAGAAGAGAGAAAGAGAGAAGAGAGAAAGAGAGAAGAGAGAAGAGAGAAAGAGAGAAAGAGAAAGAGAGAAAGAGAAAGAGAGAAAGAGAAAGAGAGAAAGAGAAAGAGAGAAAGAGAAAGAGAGAAAGAGAAAGAGAGAAAGAGAAAGAGAGAGAGAAAGAGAGAGAAAGAGAAAGAGAGAAAGAGAGAGAGAGAGAGAGAGAGAGAGAGAGAGAGAGAGAGAGAGAGAGAGAGAGAGAGAGAGAGAGAGAGAGAGAGAGAGAGAGAGAGAGAGAGAGAGAGAGAGAGAGAGAGAGAGAGAGAGAGAGAGAGATAATAGAATTGCTTCATGCACACCTTTGCAAAAGATAAATTCAACTAAGTATAAAAAGTATATGATACTAACCTGGGCATACAAGGTGTATGAGATGGTTATTTCCTCTTGCCAGCCAGTCTTCTACAAGATCACAGATGGCAGATGAACTGTCCTCTCTTGTGGGAAAGTGCAAGATATCACGGTGGCAAAATGTGGTGTCTATATGTAAAGAATCTACAGCCTTAACAGTGCCATCTGAGTTGTGTAATGCGCGTATTCTTTCTACATCTCCAACACTTGTACGGAAATCCCCAGTGTATAAAACAGTTCCTCCTCTTCCCTCAAACAAGAACCTGCAATACAGAAAAGCTTGATATATTGGAAAATATAATTGATATAGCTATCTAAAATGATTATCTAATATAGTTTACATTACCAATTGATATTTCTAACTTGCTAATATATTGCCTTCAAGAACTAAATGGCAAATGATATTTATCACTGGAACATAAA
>NW_028234435.1:3709417-3714417 GCF_977035675.1 Penaeus japonicus
ATAGGAAAGTTCACATATGCTCTGATTATAGATGTGTGCTTCCTATTGTGTTTCCACTTCCTATGGATACCAGAAATAAATTATTGTGACCATCAATTGTAGAAGATATATATACACGATTGAAAAAAGCAACCATAAATGAATATTAATTGAAATTTGTAGGGCAATATATTTTTTAGGGAAAACGCATGAGTGATAGAGGAATATGGATGTGCTTTAGGCTAGATTGATCGATGCTTTAAACCAGGCAGCCTCACGCCATACAATGATAAGGCAAGGCAGGAAACATTTCCGGTAGCAGAGAACCCATGAGAATGATAAAGGTTTCATAGATGCTGAGGAAACAACCAGGAGTGTCAGTCAGTAAAAGTGGCACGAATGGAGTTGGTTCTTTAACCACCAGACCTCTCTTACAGAGCTGTGGTACTGTGTCAGACGGGCCACCACATAACCCAAAAGCTTATACATCATGACCCTTTCTTAGAGGCTAATATACTAGCTTTTGAGTTCTCAACAAGAATGAATAGTGCCAGTCTACCAATGGAGTCGAGAGCAAGTCAGCAACGCCTGCATCATGGCGGAAATGGCTTATGAGAGGCAACGCAACCAAGCCTGCTGAGAAGCAATATTTTCTTTGATGGCACTAAGGAGAACATATAAGAACCATTCCAGCTCAGCCCTAGATTGTGATTGGATCTCCTACCTCATCATCTCCCATCAGGGACTGTAAGGTGAGCTTGCAATTCTGCAGCTCACCAGCAAGTCCTTGGAGACTTCCATGCTCCATCAGAGCTGGAAGAGTGGTGACATAGTCCCTTTAACTTAACCACATACACGAGGTAGGACCTCTTTTGTCATTTCTGTCAGCTGCTGTTTGGGCAAAACAGTTAGGAAAATGGTACTAAACAGAAATGAAAATGGGACCCCTTTTGAAAGCCTGCATGGGTTCACAAAAGGCATGAAAATATTTCTACGAAATCATGGTACAAGTTCAAAAATAGGCGCTTATTATGATAAAATCACGATGGGCGTAATATATGCCAAATAATGAAAACTTGCGATTACATTTTGAAATTATCTTAAACTGTTCTCGCTAGCCGCTAGCCTGTGGCGAGGCGTACTTTAATCATCGAACAGCATTCCAAAGTAATTGTATCACTCGTTGGCATAAAAAAAATAAATCAATTTTGTATCATCTAAATATGTCATGAATCAATTAACACTTTAGACTGTTGTATTTTTTTAGTTGTTGTAATAGCGATTACAAGAAATGGTTTACGTAATGAAGATTCCCCTGTGTGCTGATACATTTGGTCGATGTATTGCCATCTACTCTTTCAAAGAAGGGTGACATTTTACAAGATGCTGTGTCTTGCAAGGACTTATGATTAGAGGATGAAATGTGCATCCAAGGATAGTTTGCCATGCAAAAAATCACCACAACATAATATAAGATTGTAGCAACATCACTGTTGGAGATTACACAATTTTGTGCAAAGCAACAAGACTATTCCTCTTGTTATGTCTGAGAAGACTAAGAGGTTTTATGGCTCAATCAAAACTGACAAAAAAGAAAAATTCTCTTGGTTGCAAAAAGTTGTGACACTGAAGATATTGAGGAAATTTCGTTTGGATATTCAGACCTAAGCTGTGATGGACTGGCTATATGACAATGTTGAAGAAGTAAATGTTATTGAAGGAATTTCAGAACATTGTAAAATCCCACGAGTGAGGTGTAGAAGGGTACACTGGTCAGAAGTGGAGACATTGCAATACTATATAATATCTCTTGGGGCGTAGTTCAAGAATACTTATTGTACTGCATATGATGCAACATGAGGAATTCCTTGGAGCTACATTTCCCCTGGCACAACAATACACCGCCATATGAAATCTGATATATAAACTTAAAGAAAGTAAATCATAAGAATGGCATGCATGTCTTTCACTTTGATCAAATTGTTCTGGAAAAATGAGTTTAGATGAATTTTAGAAGTTACCATACTTTCGTAAAAAAGTGTTGAAGATATTGTAATAAGAAGCATAATTTGTTTTTAAGGCTATCATCAAGGTCCACAAATATTAATTGCATTACTGTGACTTAATTTCAAAAATTTTCTTTATTAGTGAGGAAATTGCCAGAAAGTTTGCTTAAGTTGGTGTTATGTAGTTAGGATTTTTTGTCCATGAGTAGAACCATTGACACCATATTGACAAAACTTGAAGAAATCATTAACAATGATTAGTTCTCGGTGTAAAAATTGCCATGAAGAACACCAGTTTCAAGTATCTGAAAGAAAATCCAGAATCTGTTAAAAGAATTTTTAACTTCGCCGAAATCCAATTATTCTTTTGGCGCTCAGCAGTGAACACCATTGCATGTCGATATTCAGAATGGCTATCCAAACATAACATAATGCGTATGCTGAAATCGGAAGAGAACTTGGCTTTCCAGAAAAGTACTTTACCTGCATCAACGGACATTCATCCTTTGGCTATTAAAGAAGAATATGTGTGAATTGGCAAAGATCTAGCAAGGAGTGATGCAAGAAAGATGGATCTATAGACCAGCACTCATCAAGAACATAAATATTTCAGTTTATGAACTATGGCGTTTGAATGTAAAAGCCTTTGTCTGCTAGCAATTATTACATGTTTATCACTAATTTGGTGAAGCCATATGCAGTGCATATATGGCTTAAGAAATATTTGAACATAAAAATGGGTGGCAGAGAGTCAGCTTATGCCTAGTCACAACCAAAACTGTGAAATACTGACTAGCAACAAGAAGAAGGGTGGCAAAAGAGACGGAATTATAGCTATATCACACAGCGCAGTCGAAGACGTACCATTAGAAACAAAGTGGTTCTGTGGTTAAAGTTATCGGCTGGGGAAAGTAAACATGTATGTAATAATTCAAACAAATATATATAAAGTTACTGACGAATCCCTAAATCAGTGATTCCCAACCTTTATACCTTGGAGGAATCTCTGTAATATTTTTTTTATATTCCAAGGAACCCCTATATATAGTGTACTAATATGTAAATTATTTTTAAGTGAAGTTCTTGAACAATATAATTCATACATCACGTGAGAGTTCACGTTAACAAGTCATTAATGTTGAGACTTACCTTCAGTGTGACGCTAGTCTTACTAGAGTTATTGCACTGTAATTAACACTATTTTTTCTTAATTATATGCATGTGGTTGTATTTCTTGATCTGGGGAAAACTTTTGAACTAGCAAGTAATTTTGCTATCTTGCTGGTCTGGATAGGGGATTATTTTAGGAACAGCTGCCAGAAGGTCATGGCATTGAGACAATGACAATCTGAACCCACCTTGAGTGGGTTCAGATCTTCCAATACCTTCATGTATGGATCAACAAGAATCTCGCTTTCCAAAAGAGGGTTCCTCTAGGTAGTAAACTTATTTTACAGATGGATCAGTCGATCTTATTAGCACATCTTAGGCCCCAGTTTTCGGGAAGGAATATAATTGAATCTTTGAAGGTACCGGACAATGCCTCATCGCTCCAAGCATAGACTGAGGCTATCTTGGGGGCACCTAACACATGCTTCCCATAGAGAAAGACATGTTATTATACATATAGATTATATGGCAACCAGTGATAGTTTGCAGTACAGTATGCCTAATGGCAACATCTACCTCCTGATCCCTATGCTCAGCATTGTACAATGGATGCTAGGCCATGGTAAGTGTGATATTATTAATTAGGTTCCCAACCACATTGGGATTAAAGGAAACGAGCTTTCTAACAGACTAGTGGAGCTTCGTGAGGGACAGCTCCTATATGCGCTAGTCATTCAACAAACCCAAGAACTCGAGACGAATAGTGGCAGCTGCAGGACAGCCAGTGTTCTGCAGCATCACAGAGCGGAAGCGAGAACCTCTCCCTCGATCACATAGTACTCAGACGTTTCAGACTATGAGCACTGGCACTCTGCAGTTTTATCAAGAGAAGCCGAAGCCATTCATCACAGGAGATACAGATCATAGGTACCATCACCTATGCTGAATGCTGCTGTGATCATTGTGGCGCGCCAGATGTCACCTTGTTGCACTATCTGCATGCATGTGAGCAAAGATTCTTCCCCAGACAAGGAGAGAGACTACAGCCGCCAAGCTACTGAAAATGTTATACTTGTCACTTACCGTGGAAATTGGAGTGTCTAAAGGTAATCTGGCCCCCATAATAAGTATTCAGTAATGATGATCAACTGAGACAGCTTTAAACAGCTGAAACAATCTAGGTCACACATATATAAAGACAATGCGAAGTGTGTCTTCACAAATCTTACTGAATTACAAGTCTGACTTTTTATCTTTATTAATGTCTCATTATCATCAGTGGGTAACTTTGGGTCCCTTGCTAGTCTGCCTCCCAAAGAGTCCTACCGGCAAAAAGTCAGATAAAAGGAGATGCAACCCAGAAGCTATGGGTCCTACAGGCTGGGCGATCACCGGGCCGCAGTCGGGTCCAAGGGAAACCCGGCCCGCTTGCGATCTGGTGAACGTCAACCCGACATGAGGCATGCGGGGCACAGCCCTCGGGAACCCCGCATGCAGATGCCAGGCTCTGTAGTCCGCAATCTATTATTTGGGGCTAAAGCTGAGGAGGGTGGCAGAGATGGCAGCTACGTCCAGTGTGAGACCGACAAACTGTCCGGGTGGGGGCATGAAACATCCGTTCTTTAAGAGAACTGAGACAATTGAGGGTGGAGGTGGCTGTCCTCTTGGAGGTGAGACCTGGCAGATGCATGATGACCACATATGCTGCTGGTTAGACCGCAGTAACGGTCACCATCTTCAGGAGATAACCATAAGATAACTAACTCCAAAAGACTCCAGCTTTCGGTTGTAGTTGAGTGTATAATGGTATTGACACTAAAGCACTTATTTGACTACATGTCTTATTACCGTGAACGCTCCTACCGATGAATGTAAACTCGATGTAAAAGAGATGATCTGCAACAA
>NW_028234435.1:3724417-3726917 GCF_977035675.1 Penaeus japonicus
TAGCCAAACCCACTTTATTTCTTCTCCATCATTCACCATCCATACACAATGCACTTGCATTGTCACTTCATGGTATATTATTGTCTCTATACCATTTGTACAACTAATTACATGTAAATACTTATTTCAGTTTCTATATTTTTTTCTTTACACACACACACACACACACACACACACACACACACACACACACACACACACACATATATATATATATATATATATATATATATATTATATATATATATATATATATATATATATATATATAATGTATATATATATATATATTATATATATATATATATATATATCTATATATATATTATATATATATATATATATATATATATATATATATATATATATATAATTTTGCAAATGGTCATTTATTCCCATTTTTGGTATATGTGAGGGGTGATGCTCTTGAAATACCAGACCAAATTTTTTCTTGTTGAAACTTGAAAAATCAGTCCAGCTTTGTCTTTAACCCATTCGCGCCGGTTGGCTTGCTATCATGTTCAGTGGTTTTTGGGTCAGATGCCAGAGACGAGATATTTAGTCATGGCCGGTGCGCCGGGTGAGCAGGTCTGCAGCAAAAAGGCAGAACGCATTAACTCCAAAATCCATGTTTTGAGAAAATCGATGTTAAAGGTTTGGCTGCATGTACATTTACTCCTATCATTGTTATCGATATACAAAACTGACCATACCTTTATTGACATTCAGACACCATGATGGTTGTATCAAATTCGTCTTTAAATGACGATTCCACAGATACCAAATTCATAAAAATCGCATTTTTGGAGTTAATGCGTTCTGCCTTTTCACTGCAGAGGTATACAGTGCTCGCTTGTGGCTAGTACACCCGAGAATCCCGAGCCGTTAGGCTTATGCGTTCGAATACCCTGGCAATCGACCATTTAGAGCCGGAATCACCCAGGCGTGAATGGGTTAAGGGTTAACCTATTGCGGATGTGGTGCCTAATGACCTAAATAGTCATCAGGATGGGCGGTCTACGACACTAGCGGCACCGGCTAGTTTTCCCTGCTCTCTGGGTAGTGCAGACTAGCCAAAACAATTTTTTCCATAAATCCATCATAAAATGTGGGTTTGGGCTGACTCTGGAACCCTGTAACTTTGGAACTATTACTATTACAGCCGCCTAGTTTTCCCTGTTCTCTGGGTATTGCAGACTAGCCCAAACAATTTTTTCCATAAATCCAACATAAAATGTAGGGGGTTTAGGCTGACTCTGGAACCCTGTAACTCTGGAGCTAGCACCGCTACAGCCATAATATTTCATGACTTTGTGCAAGTAGATCCTGATGTTGCGTCATGTATGCACTGACACCCATATTTTAGGCCTAATGAGTGCTGACATACGTAATGGGTCAATAATGATTATATTACATATTCCTTCATAATAAATGAAACAAATGGTACTAGTGAACAACTAAACAAAACTTTTACATCTAAATATATCCTTATCACTTTTAGGGAAAATACTCATGACTAATGCAATCAAATTGGGCAATTCTTTTACTTGTTGAGTTATTGAGTTCTTGTATTCAAACCCGAAAATAACTTTTTTCCCAAGAGACGCAAATGCATAAAACTTACTATCCTTCGTCGTATCAAGCTTTTTAGGATTCCTGAAGACAAACTTATCCAAGAATCTCATCTGTGTAAAATCTTGCAGGGGATCCCCAAAGTAGTTAAGAGGTTCCTTTGCAAGGATTCTGTTTGCAAACAACAGGACAGTTGGGTGGAAGTGTTTCTGTAGGTAAAGCAGTTTTTATCATTACATATAGTACTTAATAATAAGTAGTAAATATATAATCATTTGAACACCGAACTAGAACTGCACTGACAAACATAACAAAATCATGTAAGTAGTATTTGGTACATTGTTATGAAGAAACTTTCACCTGACCAAGAACTATTAATTTTACTCAAAGTCCAGCATGTCAAATTTTAGATTCAAGCCAATAATTATATTTTTCAAAGTTTTTCTATTTTCCTAGCTAACTGTAAAATGATCAATCAGATAGCATAATCAACAAACCTTGAGGGAATGGAGTTCCCACACAGGACTAAACTCAGAGCCACAATACATTGGATTCCTGTGGTTGGGGTCATATGAGCTTCTGTTGGTGCCTTTCACCTCCTGCCCCTTAGATGGGAGATGGACCCAAGATGATGCTACTCCAGCCTGGTTTGAGTTTGTCTGGGATGCTGCCAGGTTTCCAGATTTCTCCTTATTGAATTTCTGACTATTATTCTGTTGACTTCCCTAGAATTAGTAAAATGGCATTAATGATGGACATTTCTCCATTGCTCATGAAACCTAATAAAAAATGAAAAAGACCTTTGAGCATCAGCATAAGACCAATTAAGTAACTCACAAATGAAGATGCTGAATTGTGAAATAGGAATTGAAAGAGTTTCCACAACCTCAATACAAGTTCTTGTTACATACCAACTTCCTGTAGTCCT
>NW_028234435.1:3731917-3746917 GCF_977035675.1 Penaeus japonicus
GGATCCTTCTTCACTTGTGTGGTCAACTTCGCCATCGTTGAAAGGTCTTTTACCTGTGGAGGAAATTAAAACAATTGTAAAAATAATTACCATCAAATTTCTTAAGCCATTAGTAGTTGCAGTCATGTTGTGCTGATATCTCTTAACCATACGAATAATATTCTGTGTGAATCTTACAAAAGACATATCCAGATTATTTCCATGGGAAAAAAATCTAACTTGTTACAGTTCTAAAGAGTAAGAGATAGTAATTCTAACAAGAATTGTATATTCATTTGTTCTATGATATTTCTATTTTCTATTGATTTATACTAAACATTGAGATTTTGCATAAGCCCAATGTCTTTTCTTGCTTTAAACTGATACAGCTCTTTGCAAAATTAGCATAAAACTATTACTTTGTAAATCTCTTATTCCATACCTCTAGTAATGGATCTCTATTAAGGGGCATAATGAATCTGTTTACCTTAAGATATCATACTCAATTCTGGAGACAGACTGAGACCCCATTATAGGTGGGCTTGAGCTAATTGTTCCCTACACAAGCCTTGACAGAACTTTTTGACATAAACTATATGATCGTGTTTGCTAAGAAAAAAAAAAAATAAGCACATTCTCTCTTCTTGAACTTATAATTTTAAAATCAGTGTCTTATATGTCTGTTAAGTTAAAACTTTATGGTCCTATAAAAACCCTGAAGTCAAATGAAGCCCAATTGAATACAAATGAATGTCAAAAAATACATATGAATCTAATTTATAACACAACTTCAGCCATTCACGATGGATGATATCATGTCATTAGAATATTTCTGACATGATGGATGACGTCCTATGACATTTTTTTTTTTTTACTTTACCGAGAAAATAAAATTAAATATCAAACCTCTTTTGGTTGCCCCTTAGAACAGGGTGGGTTAAAAATCCTCTGAGAGGTTCAGTGTGGCCTTGCACCATAGGGAATCTCTCAGCTAGAAGCTACATGTACTTGCAATATTGCAATTTTACTGCAAATTACAAGTTTTGGTCATGACCCTAAATGCTTGTAAAAGCTGTATTCATGACATATTTTGGGTTACATGGATAACTAAGACAACATAAAAACTCAGAAATGTCATAGAACATTAATTATTACTATATCTAAGCTATCTATTCATGCATAAAAACAACAACAAATGACCCAAAATTAAAGTATCACTGAATAAATGTTCAATAATGATGTCATGTGGCTATTCTGATTTCTTATATTCTGTGTGTTACCTCACACCACTATATGATGTACCATGAATACAGTTGTTGGAATCATTCTCTATGCCTGAGCTAACCCTTTCATACTTAACCCACTGGGACTTATATTTGCCTATTACTGATAATGCCAGCAAGATTATAAGCGGATATAAATAACTCATATCTAGCTAACTGTGTGCACATAAAAAAAAGACAAGATACCATTGCTCTCTTTTCCTTTCTTAAATATGTGTATGTGTGCGCAAATGTGCCTACATATGTGTGTGTGTGTGTGTGTGTGTGTGTGTGTGTGTGTGTGTGTGTGTGTGTGTGTGTGTGTGTGTGTGTGTGTGTGTGTGTGTGTGTGTGTGTGTGTGTGTGTGAGTGTGTGTGTGTGTGTGTGTGTGTGTGTGTGTGTGTGTGTGTGTGTGAGTGTGAGTGTGTGTGTGAGTGTGAGTGTGATATGTATGTATATAAGTATATATATAGTGTTATATATATTATATATATAGTGTATATATTAGTATATATATATTTATATTATTAATTATAAATATATATGTGATATATATTATATATATGTATATATATATATAATATATGATAATATATGTGTGTGTGTGTATTAATATATAATATATATATATTAATATATATATATATAAATATATATATATATATATATATATATATCAATTTGTATCCCCAAATTTCCAACTATCTGGACTAGGGAGGGTAGGAAATAGACAAGGTAAATTGCAAGTTAAAAATAACTAATAACAACAAACACAAACTGACAATTATCATAAATTATCTGTAAATGCCACCTGCAAGTAATCCCCCAACCCTCCGCCCTATGATACAAACATCTTCCTGTTTTTTGCAGCAGGATAGGGCAAAGGACACAGACATAGAGTATTGTTTTTATCTAGGTCGAGGTGTATTTTGTACTTAGGTATAATTGTGGAATATATTAGTGCATTTTATGTAATTTACCTCCAAATGTCCTTGATCTACTTCATACCCTACCATGCTATCGGAGCCCAGATTGTGGGAATTATGGTGGAATAAGGGTGAATCACGGGTAAAATCGATATTATTTGAATAGTAAAGTGTGAAAGAAATCAATTGATACCAATTATGTGATATCTAACAAGGAGGCTCTGTTCTGAAAATTGACTATTGTATCCAGAAATAACTTTCATCATAGGTAATAGCAACTTCCAAGAATAATACTAACTGAACCAAAAAATATTTAATCTGATTCATCTAAACAGTCATGAAGGACTTTGAAGTATATACCAGTAGAGTTACATTACCATTTTTGCAAGTATTTCACACTTTTTCTACTTCAGTTTCTTATTCACATGGAGATCATCGGCTGTCGTGCTCGTGGTACTACGATGTAAACAAGACCATAAGACAACACGTGTTGTTTTCAGGAATCGTAGATGAGGCTAAATATTTTCTTATGTTCTAACCTCATCGCACCTTCAACTTATAAATCATTGTATCAGCCTATATCTACAATTATTTAGTTTTATCTCAATTGTGTTTGTGGTTCCTGACGGTAAACTTAATAATATTTTTTATAATCTAAAAACAAATCCATTTTCATCCTGATAATGGTGTAAGGCTACAAGTATTGGAAGATTACAAACGTAGAATTAAAGTTTGTAATTATAAATGAATAATATTGTATTTATCCAATAAGCCATATGATACCAAATGAAATACGTTTTTATAATTCAAGTCGAAATTTTACCAGAATTAATTATAACAAGTAGATATACTGTCATATTATTTTGTAAGTCCGTAGCCCTCATTGTGACCGTGGCAGTCTGTCAGAATGAGTGACTGAGAGTCCCAACACCGCAACCACCACCGTCAATTTATCATGGAAACAACAGCTGAGAACTCTCTTCCAGTGCACTTATATGGAACGTCATCATTGTGCTTCGATAAAGATGATTTCATGAAGGTTGACCATTAAAAAAAACTTAATTTTAGCATAATTTTAGTCTCCTCTTTTCCTCTTATTTTTGACGTCTTTCGGAACTAATGAAATGTGTATATATCATATACTTATTGTCTACATTTTACTAGAACGTCCTTTAAGTAATTGTCAAAGGAAATGCAAGGTAGCAATAGTGGAGGACTCGGAAAATATAACTTTTATGTGGTTCAAGAGGGATACCCAGTCTTTAGCGAGGGCCTAGTATTAGTCTGCGGAAACCAATTGTAACCGCTATATTGGCAGTAATTAATGTTATTTTTACAGAGTCCATGCCTTTCAGTACTAATGTCAAAGGCCAGCAAACCTCCACCATGTGTATTGGGGCAAGATAGAGCTTTTAAACCTGGTGATATAATGTCAGAAATTAAATCTATTCAAGCTCAGTCTTGTGCAAGTATATATGGTGGAGATTTTAATTGCTAGTATGCTGCGGGCAAGAAAGGCATAGTTGTCACTTGACAGCATGGCACTGTCATGGCAGTGACCATTGGTTGACACTCTGCTGGCTTTCAAGAGGGTTGTAGGAGGTGGATTTCTTGTCATCTCCAGCTAAAATTGCCAATACAAATACTATAGTTGATTTCTGTGGACTAAGACTACTATGTTCAAACAGCAGACACCACAAGCAAACCATCAATACCTAATATTTTAGTCACAATATGACACACACAAGGTTTAACTCATGCTCACAAGTAACAGAGATGGGGATTGAAATAGGAAACCCACTCCTTATTTCTCCACCATCATTCCAAAATGTGTGTTTGCCATGGTATCACATTAAATTTTTGGTTTAGGAATAACATATATACTATAAAGTCTATTAACATATTTAAGATATTCAACTGCGTCTGCCAATTTTATCTACACTTGAACACGTATTTATGTAGTTTCTATCAATTTATCTAAAACCAGCCTAGATTGTGGGATTGTAGACCAATAGGGAGAAAAAAATGTTCATAACTGTATTTCTTAGATCAAGTAATATCCAAATCACATGCTTTTATTTTAAGTATGAATTTTTTTTTCATATCTGATATATTGATACTTTACTGATACCAATGTATAATATGATTATATGCATTCATTGATTATCTTAAATTTCAATATAATAATTAATTATGTTTTTCCAGAATGACTTTTCGGTGGACAATTTTGTCCGAGTTCACCAGGCCGCTGGGAGTGGAGGCCTGGAGACTCTACGTGATGATTTAGGAGTTTACCTGAAGATCCTGCGGTCTGCTATGATTGAATTAATCAACCGAGATTATGCTGACTTTGTTAACCTCTCCACTAACTTGACTGGTTTAGACAGACTAATTGAAGCTTTAAAAACACCACTAGGACAGCTTCGGGAGGAAGTGTTGGTAGGTATTCATCTGTAACATAAATAAGTTTGAAATATGCGTAATCTCTCATCACTGATATTGATACATTGAAACTTCTGCAGTCTTTCTTGAATTGTTTCTCTTCAACTCTATATTATAGATTTAAGACACCCCATTATATCTTTTATCAGATACTGTTCTTATGTGTAGTTTCCTTTTACTCTTCTTGTTTGTCTAAACGAAATTGGAATATTGTATTGTTTTAGAAACTTCATGCACCATCATTATATATCAGGCAATTTTATTAACATTTTATTGAAAAGGATAAACATTTATTGATATATTGTGTGTATATTCTTGACAGAGTGTAGAAAAGTTACTAGATGATGCAATAACTACAACATCTCAAGATTTGGAGAAAAGACAGGTTTTTACGAAACAAAAAGCCATGTTACATCGCCTGACTCAAATATCCAACAGGTAAAATCCTGATATTACAGTTGATAATGTTTTGCTTAAGTTATAAAAGAACAGCTAGTGAAACAGAGAAAATTTTTTCTTTTTTCTTCTTCAGTATATGGTCACTTGAATAAAGAGTCATTTGTTTGCTTCCCATTCCATTGTTTGCAATATTTGTGGGGATTTTTTCTACCAGCATCCAAACTATACATTTCCCAAAAATATTGCTATAAAAATTGTGTTAAAAAAAACTTTCCCAATGAATATAGAAAGAAGTATAGCAATTCACTAGGCCCATTAGTTTTGGCATTATAGTAAGAAAAAAGGTGGAGGGGGAGGGAGGATTCCAGTAGGCTTATACTGGACCTTCCTTGGGATCCAATTTTTTATTTAAGAACAGAGAACAGGCTCATTTTATTCAGAAAGACAGTGCAACAGGAGTACCCTTACTACTACTTTTTTTCTTTTTTTCAAATTTTACATTGCATTGTTACAGTGTTCAAAGTTTATACATCTTGTAAAAAAAAAAAAATGTTATGTGTCTTCAATAAAGAAAGAAAGAATAAAACTGGGTAAGAAATAGTGTCCCATCTTCCTATCTCCCCCACCCATCTATGTTTTCCAACAGTCATTCTGGTTTAGGCAAGCAGGTGTATAAGTTGAGCTTATGTATCCAAATATCATCTATGTACAACATTCAGATATATAATTTTCTTATAAATCCCCCCCCCCCTTTTTTTCAATCTTCCCACAACTAAAGTTAATATCAGAATTACAAAACATTACTTCTATATATGATACTGTAAACTAAATGAATGTACTCAATTGAAGTACATGTTGTAATAGGAGGAGGAGTAACTTTCATGGGGCCAAACCCATAACCTATTAACGACAGATGACACAATATGTCAAGCGATGGCAACACTTGGCCATGTTTTTGTGAGATGGTCACCTTAATCCAGTTACTTAATTACCACCAGATTGGACCGATTAGAGGCTCTCTTGAAGTCTGGTGGCAAAGAAGGGAGAGAGACACTGAATGGGTATGGAGAAGGAGGCGAAGAGGGTGATCTTGTTGATCGATTAGCAGCTGAAGTGAATCATCTCAATTTTTTGGTGTCACACTGTGAAGGATCAGCTCTCCTGGATGTCTGCAAGCCAGTATGTACTTTGATATTTGTGCTTGATTTTAGGATCTGAGAGAGCCCAAGATGTTTAAAACAGTGATAATAATAATACAGGATTATGATTTGAAGAAATAGATCAGAAAATAGTAAGAAAGAAATATAGTGTGAGGATTTATATTTGGAGGATGTAACAATCAATCTACATTTCTTTTTCAACAGAGAGTAGCCAAAGTCTGCCAGTTTGTAGAGCATGGATTGGAACGAGGATTGCGTGAGGGGGTTCTGAATAAAGATCTTCCTTTGCTGAGGAGAACCTTGCGAACATATGCAAGTCTCGGCAGTGTAGCACATGCTCACCAACTTGTCAGAGAACTTATTAGGAAAAACTTGGAAGATGTAAGCTTTGAATTTGTTATGATTTTGAGATTACTGAGGCCTCTAGTCTGTTTCACCTGATCTGTCCACAAGTATCAGTGTTGTGGCACATTTGCACATTACTGACTCGTCATTGGTTGAAAATCATAGTGTTTGATGCTATTAGTTAGTTGTGATAAATACTGAAGCTATTAATTCAGTAATATATTTGATGTAGATATAAAAGAACTCTTACTTATTCATATCTAAATTCCAAACAGGCTGATATGGATTGAGTTGTGTGTGTTTGCTATGATAGGATGTCAACTTCAATGACCAAATCAATGGGATTTTGAATATTACCCATGTAATTTACATGCAGTATATTATCAAAATCTCTTTTACTAGCACTTACACTGCTATATATCTCTTTATATACTTCAAATGAGAGAAAGAATTATTATTCAAATCCCATTGTTCTTTTACATGTGATCAAACTAGAGACTTTGGTACAAGTTTGCCTTTCATTTATTTGCATTACATATTATCGGTGCAAATTTGCATGTTTGGGATTTATGTGTGAACGTGGAAGGGTTCTTTGCACGTCTACATATTCAAATATATAACTGAATTAATAGCTTGATATCAGACCCATTGATTATCAGCCAAACAGAAATGCGCAGTTGCCACGTATAGCTAAACTTACAGTAGTCTATAGTCACTGAGGATATTTTTGTCATTTACTATACTGGGTATATTTTGTTAGGTATTACCAAGCTCAAACATTTTAAGAGCAGGGCCAGTATACATAACTAACCTTGACATTGAATTTTTTAAATATTACCAGGTCATCAGTGAATCAGCATTACGATCAGACCCCCGTGGTTTACCTGGAATGTACGCCAACACTTTGAGCTCTGTGAATAGTGTGTGTCAACCACTGCTCCAAGTCACCACAGGACAAGGGTTTGTTGAATGATTTTAATAAAAAAAGATATTGTTTTTTCTCATTTTCTTCATTAGTTCAGGTCAATTTTAAACTTTTTTTTGCAAACGATCACGTTTTTGATGGGTAGATATGTATTTACATTAGAAAAGACTGCTTACCAATTTTCAGGGTCCTTTTATTAGTGTAACGTGTCAATAAATTACTTTAAAGTATACCTTATACCATTGTTGAAATTGTACAAAACTGATTCCTAGCAACTATTTACTACTATCCTCATCACAATTTTAAACTTTTTTGGCAAAAGATCATGTTTATGATGAATAAATTTGTAATTACATTAGAAATGACTGCTTACCAATTTTAGGGTTCTATTATGAGCATTATTGAAAATGTGCAAAACTGATTCCTTGCAACTATTTACTACTATCCTTATTTCCAAAAGAAGTGAATTTAATCTAAATGATAAAATAAATCTAATCTAACTTTGAAACTTGCACTTGACATTACTTTGGCCTGAATGTAAAAGCACCTGCATTTCTGCCTAATTACTTTATGGATGGCCTTTGTTAATGCAGTGGCCCTTTCCACATTTTGTGAAAGCAAGGAAGATGAGACAAGGCATTCTGTAGTGCTGCTTGTAGGTGTAAGTAACAGATTGTTAAAAAAGAAAAAGAAAAAACGTAATCTTGGCGCATCTTGCCGTTTGTAAGAATGCCATGATATCATTTTTAATTTTTAATTCACAATGAGAGATTATGTTAGATCTGTTTTAACCTGAGTAGTCAGCAGTAAAAAAAGAAAATTTTTTTTTTTTTTTTTTTTTTTATTATTATTATTATTATTATTATTATTATATGTGTGTGTGTATGGTTGTCTGTGTGAGAGAGAGTGAGAGTGAGAGTGAGAGTGAGTGTGAGTGTGAGTGTGAGTAAATTAAAGTCATTTATATAAAAGTTTTATTTTGCAAGGATGAAAATATTCCCTACAGGTCAGATGTGGTCAGAGGGTACAGTTTCTTGATGCGATCTGCATGGCCTGAAGTTGTTACTGCACTAGAGACTGGCACACCACACATTTTCAATCCTGGAAACCCAGCTGCTTTCCACCAGGTGAATAAGATGAAATTGATATGCAATATATCCATATTTTGCTTTCTATTGGCAGGATGTTGTTTTCATTGATTTTCATTGTATATCACAATTTCAGATTAAAAGATAATTATGGAGGATTTATTTATGAAAAACTTTCTTAACAGAGATATCTGGAGACTGTGGAGTTTTTAGAGGCTTTTGAGAAATTGCTTGGGAATAAAGAGAAGATTCTGGAATTTAGAGAAATGCTGGAGTACAAGAATTTCATGGAACACTGGAATCTGCCTGTTTACTTCCAGATCAGGTTGGATATTTGAACTTGTTTGCTTTTTCAGGTTTGTTTGGACAGTGTCTGAAATAGGAAAAATAATGAAGAATATTTCACTGATCAGTTAATTAGTTATCTTATAAACTTTATTATATGAATGCAGATATCAAGAGATAGGGCAAGTGGTTGAATGCAGCTTGAGCCAGAACATAACCGGGCTGACAAGGGCTACAAGTAGCAGCGGAGATTTCATCTTCTCTGCCACTCAAACTGTGTGGGAGAGCCTTCTCAAATGCTACTCTCTAGAAATTTTTCTGCCTCCTCTCCTCCATCGCTTCTGGAAACTGACACTGCTAATATTATCTCGTTATAGAACATGGGTTGTCAGTGTGACTGACAGTATGAAGGTAAGGATTTTGATTTTGATTTTTATCGTATTTTTGTCTTTTTATCTTTTTTCACGTTAAGTGTTCCTCTTGTTTTCTTTATTCTTTTATTTTTTTTCTAGTGGAGAATGCTCATTACCTTTTTCTTTCTCCTTATGAGTGCCATAAGCTTTATTGTCTTTCCCTTAAATCATAATGCTGAAGTAACTTGCCTACAATGAATAACAAAGCATGTGAATATTAGGCTTTAATCATGATTTTGCTTTCCAGACTTCCAAGTCATCTGTACAAGCAAGCAGGTCCTCTGGATATGGACCTTCGCCTTCCAAACCCCAAGACCCATCAAATGTAGCAGGGGATAAGGCTAGTGATACAACAGAAAAACAACAAATGCACATGCCTTATGACAAAAATTCAGCAGTATGTCTGATTCATGACATACACAAGTTAACCCAGATGTTGACCCTCTTGTATGATCAGGCCATTGAACCTAAAGTTTGTTTCCTCCCAACTGATAAAGTGACTGCTATCAAGGGTAAGATGTGCCTCTGGTTTGTACAATGGAGCTTATTTACATATGTTTAGAAACTACTGTTGTTAATTTCCAATTGATGTTATTACTGAAACTTCTATTTTCATGATATAAATCAGGTTGAAGGCAAGCCACTAATGAGAGTCTTGAAATAGTTTAGTACTAAGAACACTACCATCAAATTATGTCAAGCATATATGCATAGATGAAGGAATTCATCAGTATTTAATTAGGTGAATGACAGTAGCTAGTGATATAGGACTATGATACATGTACATCCATTTTGTTATATATCTTTTTTTCACTAGATAATAATGATAAAATTGATATAGTGTCATGATGAGAGTACTATTAGGTTTATATTAAAATATTAATCTTGAAAATGTAATGATAGATAAATTTGCAGTCCATTTCTGTTATTATAGTTTATCCTTTTTTTTTAAGTCAGTAGATTTTAAAATTTTGTCCTTTTAACAATTCTAACTTTTTTTCCAGATGAATTGTCTGATCAGGGTGTTAAATTGACATCATTAATCAATGGGCTCAGTGAGGTTATAGTTCAGTCACTGGTAGAGGCAGCAACAAGTTCTCTAAGACAGGTTGGAGACACACCAAGACTCTACCGTCGTACAAATCGTGTTCCTCCCACAGCCCACCAACCTTACATAGCAACAGTTGCCTCAGTTCTAACCACATTTAATAATGAAACAATAGGAAAAGTTGATTCTCAGCTGCTGATCCACTGGCTAACACGAGTCTGCACAACTGCATGTGAACAGTAAGTTGCTTCAGTAAAACAGATGAAGAGCATTGTATTTAGTAAATATATTGCAATAGTAGAAGTAGAAATTTAATTTGATTAACATTAATTTAAAACTCTTTCACTTTACCAGATACAAATCGCTAACATATGATGTCCTGAGCTCTGTTCATAAAATGGAGGAAAGCTTAAAACGTCTCAAGCGTGCAAGGGACAGAGGAGCCCAGGGAGGTGCAGAGGTCACTGGGGGGTTATCAGATGATGACAAAATTCGCATGCAAATCTGCCTTGATGTTGAATTCTTTGGAAGTCAGGTAAAGGGAATTTTGATTCACTTTGTTCTTACTTTTTGTTGTACATGTTGATATTAATATGATATTCATAAGATATAGTGTAATGATTATCATTGTACATTCTTTAGTTAATTCATGGTTTGTCTTTTGCAGATGAAATCCCTTGCAATTGATCTGAACATTGTCGATTCATTTGTCAACCTCCTGACAATGGTACAAAATGCTAAAGAGGGCAAGTTTGTGCCATGATGTATGAATGTTTGTTTAAAAATCTATATATTTATATTTTTGTCTCTCAGTGTTGCAAATTGTATTATTATTAATAATAGTTTAATTGTACATAGGATTTTGAATGGATTGTGATTGGTATTGGAATATGCTTGGGGTGGGTGTATCTTGTGTATTATCTTGCACTGATTATTAAAATATGCTGTATGCTGAGGGACAGATGCTGAGACCATTTCTGTGATTCCTTTAGGTTAAAGCTGAGAAAAGAAATCATTTGGGGAAACATAGGAGTCTTGGAAAAATTTCTAAGCTCACAGATATCATATAGTTCAACTTAAATGCACAATTCAGTTGGATGACTGAGCTCTGAATCATTCTGCCCCACATTGAAATATTGTTTGCATATGTAATTCATGCTAGTGTGGTGTGGCATATAGGTATCTATGGATGTACAGAATTGTTGAGAATTACTTTAGTAAGTAATAAAAGATATATATATATATATATTCAGACTGTTTCATATGTACCATATACTCAGAAAAGTATGTGACAATGCTTAGACCGAAGTTTGTAAACTTTTAATGAATTTCACGCAAACAAAAAAGTTTGGACAACACTTGGCTTAAAACAGCATATTCATCAGGTATGGACAATATGCCTGTGAGATGATGTGGTTTATAAAATATTTTTTTCTAATATTTTATCTTGATATTTCTTTAACCCTGCCAGGATAGGCCACATCTTAACCCATTGCAGATGGGGGATATATCTGCTTGCCCAATCTCCAGTATAGGCTTTATTTTGGAGCGAGGCAGCTCCATGCAACATACCTTGACTTTTCCCATTCTCTTTCAGTTACTCATTGTAAAAATAGAGCCATTTTTGTGTGTTTTATTCTATTGAGAGACTTAATGTGTCATATCACAGACTACCAATGCTGTAGTTGACTAAAATTGTTGTATAGGGTCCATATCAGCTCATTATTTTCTTTATACTCAGTGTGATAATAGTATTGTTGTTTTATGTGAGGACAAAAAACAACTTTGTTTTGTGTATTCATATACTGAACGAGTATGACTTTGAGTGTCACAGTAAAAGGCATCCCTACTGGCACAGGGGCACATTTTAAACATTGGGCATGGTTTGAGTCACCTTCCTTTTCTTGTTCTGCCTGCACATTCATTATCAGTGGTACTTAAGAGCAAGAGGTTGATAACTTGCTATGTGTCATCGCTCTATGATGATAGTGCTTGCTCGAGACCATGTATGGGTGTCATTCAAGGCTCTCTAACCTGCTGGTGCTAGAAGAAAGTGACGCCATCTAGGTTTTGGATGTTAGGTTTGCTTAACCCATTCTCGCCGGGGTCATTCCAGCCTTTCATGGTTGCAATGCCGGGCTCTCGAACGCTTAGGCCTAAATCAATTAAATGACTGGCACCATATGGTGCCACTTGGCAAACGGGCCCTTGAATGAGCGGTACTGTAGTGTACCACCCATCCAGAGAGGGTTAATACTATGGTGGTTATAGAAATTATGACTGCAATTGTCATCATCACTTACTTCTTACTCATAGTACAATAAAATAGCACAGTGATCCAAATTCCACAAACGTCTTGACGCCCGTCATCAGGCCTAACCCATTGCGTACAGGTGTCATGACATACATGTCGGCACCAATTTGGCCTAAGAGACGGGTGTCAATGCGTACATGACGCAACATCAGGTTCTGCTCACAGTTGAAGTGCGCAGTTCAGTTCAGTTCAGACAGATTTGCGAAGATGTCGCTTCGCCCGGGCTATATGCACAAGGCGGCCCGGCCTCTGCCAGCTATGAGTGCTGACTCATCTTAGCTTGAAGTGTGCACACAGTCATGAATTATTATGGCTGTAATGGCACTAGCTCTAGAACTACAGGGTTCCAAACTCACATTTTATGATGTATTTATGGAAAAATATTATTTGGGCTAGTCTGCGCTACCCGGAGGGTGGAGAAAACCCTTTCCCCGTCCCTCTAATTTTTAGCCGATGCCACTAGTGTCGTAGACCGTCCGCCTTGATGACCAGTAGATCGTTAGCCGCCCCATCGGCAATGGGTTAAGATGTGCAGCTTGGGGTGGGCATTGTCAGATGTATATCTTCTATGATTTTCTAAACATATGGTATGTTATATGAACCTATTTTTGTTATAATAGTATTGTGATACTAATTAGCATTTATGCATATTTACACAACTAAGGGAAGAAAGAGCTTGTAATGTTGACAAGAGGAAAAATGCAGTATGAAAGTTATATCACTCCATGAAACATACCTGTCGTGAAAGGGGCAACAACAAAGCTTTCTATCAGTACTGCCTAAAACTTGCCAAACTTAGAAAATGAATACCAAGTAATCTATGATATTTGAATTGAAAGTTTTGTGACTAAATCAGTGGTTCGAAATCTTTCAAAAACAAAGACTCCTTTTCTTTTTATTATTTTTTCAGTAGAACTAGGGTTTTTTGTAAAGGTTTGTCAACTGAACAAGCAGATTTTATATCCATCAACAAACTCATTTTTTAAATTTCATCAGGTACTTGAAATAATATTGAATTAAGTAAATGAAGATGTTTGAAAAAAAAAGGTTGAAAGTTCATATTAATCAGCCTGATCATGACATTATAATTATAGGTGTTGACAATCTTTTAATGGCAGCATGGCAGTGCCATAAAAAATTCTTGTTAACCTTGTGTGCCAACTATGATTTTTTATCTACTACACTGGACTTCTAGATAAGTGAAACAAAATATTTTGAAATTTATCATAATTACTCCTTTCTGGTACAAAATCCTTCCTGTTTTGTAGGCCTTCAGGTCTATGAAATAGTTGACAAATACACTACTTTTTTTCCTCTCCCTCCTGATTTTCTTTGTCATCATTATTATTAGTTTTTTTTTTTTTTTGTGTGTGTGTGCGTGTGCGTGTGCGTGCATGCGTGCGTGCATGCATGCATGTAGGTGTGCTATAGTCAATGCCTTGACACACCACATTTGGCATGAATGCCAGTGGTTGCATACACCTTAGATAGAGCTTGATGTTCTGAGCATAAGCTAAGCTCATGGACCTCTATAATCCTCTCTCAATACTTTGTAGTATTTGTCTCCAAAATTATATTTAAAAGAATCAGTGATTATTAATTTTTTGGGGGAAGGGTGAAAAATTTTATTCTGACCTCTTGATTTTGACCACCTGTACTGAGACAATTTTTTTTTTTTTAAGTAATTGCATTTTCTTTGTGTATTTTTTAAAATATAGAAACTAAAATTTTATGATTTAATTATTCTTGTCCTAGAATACAATTTTTTCTTATGTAATGTCTTAGCTTCTGGTAATATTTAAGTAAAACATTAAACAAGAAATTAATGCAGATTTCTCTCTAGAATTTGAATTTTTCTCAAGTATTTTTATTTTTCCATGATCTACTCAGACTCGAAATAGAGATGTTTCACCATAACCATTTCCCAGACCAAGTTGTCTCATTTTAAACATTTAATTGTTCATTTCTTCTTAAGATCTATTTGAATACAAAATTATTCCTATTATTGCAAAAAGGGGGTCCTGTAACAATCTTCTAATTTTTTTTATACAAAATTTTGCTTGAATACTGACCTATGGTATATAATAGATGATAGAGGAGTATGAATTGTAAAAATAATATTGCTTCAAATTCTTTAGTTATCCTTTTTTCTGAAGACAAGCAAATTCCTAAATAAATCATACAAAAAAAATATTTTTTACAATAGGGGTCAAACTTTATTGGAATAAACAATTACATCATGCAATCGAAATTACTTTCATATATCCAACAACAAACAATTTTATTTAGTGCACATGAATCACATAAGAAAGACTGCCACTGCAAAAAAAAAAAAAAAATGCATATTACAATTATTTTTTCCTTCATAATTTTAATAACTAAATTGCAGGATGCATTTTTTTCAAATGTATTT
>NW_028234435.1:3761917-3769417 GCF_977035675.1 Penaeus japonicus
TCTTTGCTGCAGCAGTACATATATATATATATATATATATATATATATATATATATATATATATATATATATATATATATATATATATATATATTTATGTATATATATATTTTTTTTTTTTCTTCAGATTTCAAATAAAAAAGCGTTTATTTCATTTTAGTCATGATAGCTTGCCAAAGAGTACTTTGATTTGTCTGCAGGTATATATTATGGTAACACAGACCCACAAAATTGTGTATTTCTCATTTTTCTCAATTGAAATTCAATCTTCGTAGACTTAGAGAACCAGCAGTAGACTGTAGCTTCAGTCCGTATGAGTCCAGTGTCCTGTAACACATGTTTTGTCTTGTCACCAAGTCTGCCATTGCTGTAAAATTGTCAACCCTCTGAAGACAAGGACCTGTTTCGTGGTTCCAGTGAGCGGAAGTCTTGTTTTGCCTCAGGAAAGTCACTGGTAACTGCATCAAATGCGATTATGTGCTGGAGGCCATCCCAGAGGATGTCTCTCAAATTTTGGTGTGGCTGGATGAAAAAGTTGAGAATGTCAAGTATGAGTACCCCAAGAGCTATCTCCTGTGGGAGTTGATACTTTCCATCAGAGCTCGTGCTCATTGACTCCTCAACATGCCACAACAACAACACAGCTTGAACTGAAATGTAAGCTCTTGCTAGGCTACCAGGTTATGGCTCAGCAACCAACGAATCACGGCAGGTAGCTCTACCATACACAACGCAGACACCATCGGTATGGACGTTATGATAAAAAATTAGTTTTGATACAAATACGGGGCCAGGGCCACACCAAGCCTCATAGGACCCCTGGCCATCAGCCATCATTCTCTGGATTTTGTTTTTACCGTGACAGGTACAAACTGATGGAAGCAACTGCCTCCATGGTTGCCATTGGCCTAAAACATCAAAATTGGAATCTTCCATCACATTAATATTACAGGTCCTCTGGTGCACTCCTAGTTCAGGCATCTTTCACCTAAGAAGCTTCAAACTGCCAAGCAAGCCTTTTCTGAAATTGGATGTATGGTTCTCTACCAGAAAGCCTTGAGCCCTTGGACACTGCTTTTGCACCTTTTCTCCCAAGAAAGAACTTTTAGTGTCTATATGTATATATATATATATATATATATATATATATATATATATATATATATATATATATATATATATATATATATATATATATATATATATCTGTTTTTATCCTGTTCTAGGTTGATGAGTTGATGTTTTTTTTTCTTCTTTCTTTTTTCAGGATACAGATATGCTCTACATGAGCGGTTGCCTGGAAGCTGATTGTGTTTTAGTTCTGCATTCACTTCCTGGAAGGAAACTCCCAACTCACAAGGCTGTTATGTTCACTCCAAGACATGACCCTTCACAAGAACTGTGGGATGGCCCTCGCACAGGCCCAGCAGGGGCCTCAGATGTTTGGGGTGTTGACATGGGGCTCCCATTGTCAGAATTAACACGCTACCTGGGCCACTTAGAGTCTGACCTCAGCTCCCCAACTCTTTGGTACCACAATCACACTCCACCTAATCCAGAGATACATCGCATGATCCAGAGTTGGGTCGTAGGTGGTAGACAGGGAGGGTTAGAGTCCCCTAAATCCCATCTTCATGCACTCAGAGTCATTAAGTCTCCAGCAGAAATAGAACTGATGAGGCACACATGTAGAATAAGTGGGGAATCCTTGGCAGCAACAATGAGAGCCACCAGAGCACCAGTCATGGAACACCAGCTATTTGCGACAGTGGACTACCAGTGCCGGATGCGTGGAGGAGACTATCTTGCATATCCACCTGTTGTGGCAGGGGGTCAGAGAGCAAACATCATTCATTATATCAACAATAATCAAATAATAAATCCAGGAGAGATGGTGCTTATGGATGCAGGTAAGAACTGATTATTTTGTCATGGATTTATAGATTTTCAGTGTTTAATTCTATTATTCTTGTCTATTATTTAATTAATATACTTTATTTGCCATTTTTAAATCAAAATATTAATTTGCAGGAAGTGAATTTAGAGGATATAGTGGAGATGTGACACGCACTTGGCCCATCAGTGGAGAATTCACACCTGCCCAAAGGGATGTATATGAGGCAGTTTTGGAGGTGCAGCAGGAGGTCATAGCAGCTTGCATCAAGCGACCCACCTTGGACCAGCTCTTTTCTATCATGTGTGCCAAGCTTGGTGCCGTCCTTAAGGAACTGTGCATCCTACCCACCAGCTTCTCAAATGGACAGTTAATGCGGGTCAGTTTTCTTTCTTTTTCTTCCTTTCATTCTTCTTCTTTTTCTTTCTTTTTCTTTTTCTTTCTTTCTTTTTCTCTTCTTTCATAATTTAGAAAGTGCCTATTTTCCTTTCTCTCTTTTTTTTAAATTATTTTTTTTAATGATAGTAAATAAGCAAATTCTGTAGAGATTATTATATGTGTTCAGGTCACATATGTTTGTTTTATCTTTGCTCATCATATTTCATTTTGCATAAACCCATTTACACTGGGGCTTATATTTGTGTAATGCTGCTACCACCAGCTAGATAACAAGCGTGCACAGTGACTAAGCGTGAGATCTCTCCTGGCACAGTGCCACACTGCTCCTCTATTCAATGGGATGATAATTTGATTTTTTGTATTTGTGTACATTACTTTTGCAAGTGAATAAAAATGTGTCTATACAAGTGGAGCTCCTGTGATTAAGTGCGTATGTAATGATGTAAAACATACGTTTTGAGGGAGAGATCTTGACATTTTAGGACATCACCCGGGGAGAGCGAAATATTTCACTGATGTGATAATATGTCAACCAGTGTGAGAGGGTAAAACAGACTGAATTTTTCATATATCTATATATCCACTTTTAGTATTTGCTCTGTTCAAACTTTATTACTACAGCTACCATAACTTTTTCACCTGCTCACACTGCATTTTCTTGTTCTTAGTGTATATTTCCCTTTCCCATGTTCATACATGATTCTCTCTTCTCTTTTGTGCTGTTCATAGATTTATTACCTACTTTTTTGTTATTCCTCCCCCTTCTCTTACTTCCTTCTCATCTTCTTGCTTCTCTTCTTCCTCTTCTTTTCCCTCTATTCCCTCCACCTCTTGCTCTTTCTTTTACTTCTCTGACTCCACCTCCTCTTCTTCCCCCTTATCTTCACCCTCCTCATCTTCCTCCTCCACCTCCTCCTCCTCCTCCTCCTTCTCTTTCTCCTCCTTCTCTTGCTCCTTCCCTACCTCCTTCTCCTCCTGTTGTAATTCCTCCTCTTCCTCCTCCTCCTTCTCTTTCTCCTTCTCTTGCTCCTCCCATTCCTCCTCTTCCTCTTCTCCCTTATTATCTATCTCTTCCTCCTTCTTCTTCTTCTTCTTCTTCTTCTTCTTCTTCTTCTTCTTCTTCTCCTCCTCCTCCTCCTCCTCCTCCTCCTCCTCCTCCTCCTCCTCCTCCCTCCTCCTCCTCCTCTCCTCCTCCTCCTCCTCCTCTTCCTCCTCCTCCTCTTCCTCCTCCTCCTCTTCCCTCCTCTCCTCTTCCTCCTCCTCCCTCTCCTCCTCTTCCTCTCCCTCCTCCTCCTCCTCCTCCTCCTCCTCCTCCTCCTCCTCCTCCTCCTCCTCCTCGTCCTCCTCCTCCTCCTCTGCCTTCTCCTATCCCCTCCTTTCCTTTTCCGCTCACCCTTACATTCTCTTCCCCTTCCTCCTCCACTTTTTCCCCTTTCTTTATTGCTCACCTTGTCTTCTTTATATTATAATTTCCCCCCTTTTTCTCATAATTTCCACATATTATTGTCTTTACGATTTTCCACTTTTCCTCCCTAGGCTGCATATGGTTTCTGCCCACACCACGTCAGTCATTACCTGGGCATGGATGTCCATGACACTCCAACAGTGCCGAGAAATAACCCACTGAAGGCCGGGTGTGTCATCACAGTTGAGCCAGGTAATTTATGTGTGATATTTATACTTTGTAATGTATATGTGTTGCAAAGCCATATTGATTAGATAGTTTAATATCTTTGTGCCTATACATGCATCTTGTCATATACATATGCTGATGGAGTAAAAGGTTATGTCTGAGTATCTGCATTGTGCATAATGGCATTTGGAAAACTTGTTTGATGATGATAATTTGTAGTGCTGTATTTATCATTCATAAGTGATATATTATCATCATTGTCATGAGTATCATTATTGTTAGTTGTTATGATATTATTAGCAGAATATATAGGATGATTTTAAAGTAATATTTTATTTATTTTGTTGAAGCTATCGTTTTTGTTGTTCTTGGCATATCATCATTAGTGTCATCATCATATCCACCACCACTGTTATTAATACTATTTTCAATCATTAGAACTGATGATCAGTTTACATCTATGTTCAATCTTCTTTTTTTTGTAAGATTGTTATTGTACTTTGATTATGACGATAACTATTATTGTGTTTCATATCACAGAAGAATCTATCAGACAGTTTGGAAATCAGCTGAAAATTCATGCATCAAGAGACAGTCTGTATTGACTATGAGTGTAGAAAGTAAACTGTTTGGAATATAACTTTCTGTTTTTAATTTTTTTCTCTCTCCCTTTCCAGGTATATATATCAGTGAAAACAATAATAGTGTACCATCAAGATATTTAGGTATTGGAGTGCGGTTGGAAGATGACATACTTATTACGGAAGATGGAGTGGAGGTTCTCAGTAGTTCTTGTCCAAAGCACCCTGATGAAATAGAAGCTATTGTCGGTGCAGATTATAAGTGAATGTTTATTTAATAAAGCAGTGTTATTGTCAGTGTGTGATCCTTTTGGTAAGTTTGTTTGTTTTTTCTGATTACAATTAATGAGAAACAATTGTTTTTTAGCTAGTCATGTGTAATGCTATGGCTCAGCCTGCTTGGCTTCCTCTTTCAATTTAACATAAAATATTTGTTGTATAAGAAAGTATGAATGGGAATAGGTAATATAAGTTTCAATATTAAATCATCATTGGAATTAATTGAAGATATAATTCTAAATTATTTATCTTGCATTATGGAATGATTTATTCTCATTCATGCCTTCTTCATTTGTCAAAATAAATTTTGTTTTTTAGATAATGTGTTTTTTTGCTATTGTGTCCTAGATTTGACACATTCAGGGTTGTCTATTTTGTGTCAAGATCCTGTTAAGGGTCAGTCCGTAAAACACTCACACACACACAGACACACACACACAGACACACACACACACGCACACACACACAGACACACACACACAGACACACAGACACAGACACACACACGCACACACACACACACACACACACACACACACACACACACACACACACACACACACACACACACACACACACACTCACACACACACACACACACACACACACACACACACACACACACACACACACACACACACACACACACACACACACTCACACTCACACTCACACTCACACAACCACAACATACACACAGTGAAATTCCCAGAAAATTGCATGTTTTGGTTACCTCCAAGTCATCTTTAGGTGATGTTCAGTTAGTATTTAATTTTCTTTCTCTCTCTTTCTCTTTCTCTCTCTTTCTCCCTCTCTCTCTCTCTCCCTCTCTCCTTCCCTCCCTCTCTCCCTCTCTCCCTCCATACACCTGTCTCGCTTTTTTTCCTTCCATCTTTCTTTCACATGAAGAAAATTTGGTATTATTATTATTATTATTATTATTATATATATATATATATATATATATATATATATATATATATATATATTTTTTTTTTTTTTTTTTTTTTTTTTTTTTTTTTTTTTTTTTCTTTACACTGTCCATATTATTTAATTGTGTTAGATAACAAAGTTTCCTGTCTTTTGGTCCTTTTGTTCTTGGCTTTCTGGAAAATTACCTTTTCTAACTTAAATATCAGGGGACTTGTGTTTTGAAACTAATTTTGGTCAGGTCTAAGTGCCAAAGCAATTATGTAACATTTGCATCAGTGTTAAGATAACTATACATATAGTAGCTATGCATTTTACAGTGCAATCAAATGATATTTTTGGTAATTTGAATAAGGAACCCTTACCTCAAGAACTTGTTTTGATAAAAGTCTTTTTTATCTGTATTTTGAACTTTGAAGAATGTAACTGTAACATACTGTTCTTAAGCCTGAAGTGAGACATACTTGTTGTTACAAGCTTTTATCTTGCACAAACCTTAGACTGTTAAATACTCCTGCTCTCATACTCCTTCAATAAATTTTACTGTTAACAAATTTTCTTAAATAGAACAGCATTTGATAGAGTTAGCTTTTGATATGCAGACAAGAATGAATGCATTTAAATGATTAATTGTTATTAGTTGTTATTCATATTCATGTGTTTAAAGTAGATCATCATTGATACTCTGTGCTGAACATTTTTGACAAATAGCTTGTAAACCAAAATCCATTTCTTAACAGATAAATTTGAACTTGCCCATTTTATATTCACCTGGCAAATTGGATATTTGTTGTTGACGAGTCATGATAATGGAAAATAAGGTAATCAACATATTTAATTTAGACAGAATATGGCACAGAAATTGAAGTTATCTTAAAAAAAATTATTTCATCTTCAGAAGAGACTGGCATTTTCATGCTTGTTGTATTGTTTTAGTTTAAGTCCATCTGCTACTTTAGTTTTGGTACCATAGGTTAGTTATTGGAATGTATGGCCCAATCTCATGACCCTTGTTTTTATCTAATTCATCTATAGGTGCTTTAGAGCCTGTCATCCTATATGTGTGACATGATCAGTCAGTCAGCTGGAAACGCTGTTTTAATTTTTTCTCTCTAAATATTACTATTTTTCATGATCCTTACTGTCTATTCAACATAAGATAGTTTTTCATGTATCACAGCAGGCATTTACTAGAAAATGAAGGAATGAAAATGCATTTGCATAAAGAAAAAATATATATATTATTTTACTTTGATTAAAGAAAATACTTGATTAATATGATAGATACACAATTAGGTTTTCTGGCTCTCTCTCCTGTGCATAATTACATTTGGGTAAAAAAAATAATTTAAAAATGCCCATTTGAAATGAAAGAGAGCACAGAAAATTTTAAGAAAAACAATTATGAGATCATTACCTCCATCACTTCATTCATGGTAAAGAATGAAGTTTCATCACTAAATAATCTGGTGTCTTGAACCAGGAGAAATGGAGGGTTATGGTACTAGTGCAGCCACCCCATTTAGGTGACTGAGCTAATTATTCAGACTGAGAAGCAAATTGGCACATTAGATATATGGGAGCAATATATAGTAAATGTAAATTTATAAAATCAATAAAAAATATTTTCCGTATTTAAAAAAAAAAATTATTCTTTACCATAAGAGGAATGTTTTATATTACAAAAGTAATGTACCATTTTATTTTTTATGATTACAGGTAATATAAAATATCATTAACCCTCTCTGGACGGGTGGTACAGTACTGTACCGCTCATTCAAAAG
>NW_028234435.1:3776917-3789417 GCF_977035675.1 Penaeus japonicus
GCCATGCCGCCTCTGTCTCGGATTCAAATAGCGCGCCATTCGCGTGCATCTCGGCCCCAAAAGCGCGAGCGCGTCCGTCCGAGACCGCATGGCGCGCCTTTGGGACCGAGAGGCGAGGCTGCGCGCTCGCCATTACGCACCACCACAACAGCCATATTACCACAGCCAAATACGTCATCTCTTTAGCCAAATCCTTATTCGCTCGCAAAGTACGTAAGTAGTGGCGTCTTTTGTATGTGCAGGGTGTAGTTAATAGGTTAGAGCACGCGCTGGTGGAGGAATTAAGGAAAAAAATGGTGTATTTAACGGAAAAGAAGCATAACAAGTTACCGGTGTCTTCTCCGGAGTGGGAAGTGTCAAGTCGAGATGATGTTTCTTTGTGTTTAATCTCGACTGTGTGGAGGCTGTGTTCCTTCCTGACGACGCATGCTGTGGGCTGGTGCAGCAGACCTACCCATGCACCCGTCATTCAACCCAAGAGTAGAAATAAAGCGCGTATAAGAGAGAGAGACCAGGGAGAAGAGACGCACCCCAAGTGTTAGGGAGACGAAACCGAGACGGCACTCCGGCCCGCGTAAACCTCGGGAACTATTCTCTCCTCCTCTCTCCTGGTCACCTCTGGGATCCTTAACGTGCAAGACGCTAAGCGGCGTGGTCCTTTGGCGCAGAGACCCACAGGACTCGAAAGAGATAGAAAAATTCTCTCAGGTGAAGGTTAGACGATTCAGCAACGTGGTCGAGGAACAAGAACCTGTAGTGGACAAGTACACATCACGTGGAGAATTTTCCCCCTTTTCCACATTTCATTTTCTTCTTTCTTTCCTTGCTTGCCAAATAGAACTTGGCGCAGAACGTTAATTTTGGGTCTTTGTGGCTTGTGAGATGCCTTACAGTGGTCGAGTCTTGTAAGAGAGTCCTTGTAAGGGTTTGTTGGAGATTCTTCCAAGGCCTTCCTTGCCTGTCTGTGTTTGTGCAGCTTCCTGTTGCTTGATGGATGGGGCTCTTTCCATGCTCTCTGATGTGCCTGTAGTTGGATTTACTCTGGGAATTGCATGCCAAGTATGACTACGAATTGAGGTGAAGAGGAAATGCAAGAAAGCTGAGTGACCAGTAATCACTTTGCCTAGATATATCCATAACTTTGGCTTTTGTCAATTATTTACTTGAATTAAGTTATTTGAGGTAGCTTTTGAACTTAACTGCTAGTCCTTGAACCTGTTCTATGCTACATTTTATCAGAAAACGGTGATCAAGATCTTTTTATTTGGTAAGAAAAGCCACTTTTTTGAATTACAAGAATTTAGGAAATGCAGATTCTTTTTATAAACTTCATATTTACTAGATCTATAAAGACCTCTCCTTGTGGCCTTAATTCAATTGAAAAGAGTTTTCCTTGTTAATACAGACTTTCAGTTCATTTTTTTTTTAGTCATGGTAATTTAGAGTGGGAGGCCATAAAGTATTTCATGGTATTCCATATTTTTTATTTTACAGTATTTATATTGAGGTATAATTTCTTAGAGGTACATGCAAGTCCTTTCAAAATATTTTTCTTAGTTAATTGCATGTTTTTTGCTTTATTCACTTTCATTTTATACTTGTTCTACTTTGTGATGGATACTGAAAAATCTCAACCAGAGCAATTGCTGCATTCCAGAATAAGCGAACAACCATCCCTTGTGTATATTTTGTCAAGACCGTCCTTGAAGATCAGGACAATTTATTGAATATGGAACCAGTGTAAGCTTTGTCTTGCCAAAATATGGCTTTGCAAAGGTGATGGCAAGCACAAAGGTTTTAGTTATTGCTGGAAGCACGGTTTTTGTCTTGTATTATTTGCAATTAATTTTTATATTTTTAGGCTAATTTAATCTTTGAAGTACATTCAGATTGTGGAGAAGGGAAGAACCATGCTAGGTGATTTTTTTTTTTCCGCATCAGTTGAAGTGCACAAGTTCATCTTAAAGTTAAATGTACATTCTCTATAAATTATATATATATATATCTTGATCTTCAAAGACTAGAAAATTTGCTGGGGGAAAAATATTTGATAAAGTGATCACTTCACACTCCAGAAAAGACCTGTAGTCCTCTAGGATGTATATGCTTGACTACACATGGTGGAGGGAGTAATGACTATAGCAATTATGTGAAGCACAGAAACTATGTTATCATGGGATATGTATGTCCATGGATCTGATGAAAGCAATTGGCCAATTCTTCAGTCCTGCAGATCATTAGGAATGTGTAGATAAAAAAAAAAATGGGAATAATTTCCTTAACCATAAAAAAAGTACATTAAGAAAAGGTGTAAGTTTTACACTTTCAATTTAGATTCTCTATGCAATAGGTTTAATTAAAGTTTACATTAAATGATAAGTGCTTTAACAGGTTATTATATTGTGTATAGAGTAAAATGCATTTTCCTTCAAATATAAGCAGTATCATGAATGTGAAGCTAGGTAGAATCAGTAGATAAAAATGCTTTGGCTATTTAGATAGCTTTAATGTATCAGTAACTAGAGGAGGCAATGAATATCCTTCAATATCAGCATTTATAAGTGGGTACACTCACTCACTCTGCCACACCAGTATTTGGGACTGCAATAACTAGCTTATGGAATCCTGTCTTGGACTTGGCAATTCTATATAATTTGGATGGCAATCAGCAACTGTAGCTGTTTTTTAAGAAAGGCTTTAGTCTCTGAAAAGTGGTGGCTTTTACTGGTTTAAGGTAGGGCAAGACCACATGATAACCTTAGTCTGCTAGTTTCAAGGTCATGTGCTTGATCTCGCTGTTGGTGCCAATGGCAGCCATTATTTTTAGCCAACCACATAGGCATAAATGGCTGTGTTTGTATCTGTTTACATCATGTACTGCTCTTTACCCCATAGGGATTTACAGGTGTGTATTTCTGTAATCCTTTAAAGCCTATGTTCCAGACTGTAGGCAACAAAGTTGATGTTTGTAGAGCAGTGGACCTGTGGCTTTCAGTTGCATAACCACATTCCTGATAGTATGTTGTGCTTGAGTTGGTCAAGTATGAGTAATGTAATTTAGGGCAGCTGGCCTTGCCTTTTTACCTAATCACATTTCAATATAACATTCCTACTTCAAATAAAAGGTATAAAGTAAAGGGTGTAGTTTCAATTTCTATTTAATTATTCTTGGGGTTAGATAGTTGTCAGGACCCTAACAATCATAACTTTTAAGAATATTAAAAAAAAAAGGTTTAGCTGATAGTTCTCTGCAAAACAGATTCCTGTGAGATAACTTGCAGTATTTGTTTGTATGTATGTAATGTAATGCAATGCAATGTATTTTTGTATGTATTTGATTTTTTTTATTTCCTGGTGTCATTGGGTTAAAAATAGAGAGAAAAAAAAAATTATGTGATATATGTGAGATTTTTCATGTCTTCTATTCCATTGAGCATGAATTTGGTTGCACCAGGAAATTATGTTTATCATATGACAGATAGATAAGAGACCAGTTATTAGTACTCAGGAAGATAACACTTCTTTGTAATAATGTTCAACAGTTGATATTTGATAGAACTTAGCATTATGAGATAAAAAAGAAAATAAGAAAAAATATATATATATGGAAATAAAAGAAAATGTAAAAGATTTCATTAAAAAGAACAAAAATTTGTTATTGAACTATTTAATTTTAAATATATATTGGTCCAAAGGATTTGCCCTATAATTCTATTCTAAAAGGAAAGAACAATACATATGGATACAGATAGCCACTTATCCAGATTTTATAAGGAACACTGTGAACATCTTACTGATTGAAGGTAATATTGATAAGCAAAATTGATGACTGAGAATTTTTATAATGTATTATCTTTAACCCGTTAACAGCGGTGCTATTTTGGCTCTTAAATTGTCGAAATGCTAGGATATTATTAAGCATAAGCCTAACGCCTCGGGATTCTCGGCCGCACTAGCCGTGGCCAAGCACTGTACGCCCGATCACCCGGCGCACTGGCCTTCACTAAATATCTTGTCCCCCAGCGTCTGACCGAAAAGCCACTAGACATGAAATCTTGTCACCCGTCGTAAACTGTTTAATACTATGAAATGTTCCCATTGTTATAGATATTCTGAAAATAGTAAGCATACCAAATGGAAACAAAGTATTTTGATACTACCACTTGATTTTCCTCAGAACATTTATGATAAAGAAAAATATGAAATTGATAAGTATTTCATACAGCTAAGTATTGCTATAAGTGTTTGAACATATATGAAAGTGTTTGTCTTATTTTCGTAATTTTTTATATATATATATAATTTGATTTATTATTTTTTAATTAGCTGGTTGGTTAGATGCTACGACATTAATATTAACCCAATCCCGACGGGCCCGGCGATAAGTGGAAACCCCCTACGCCGGGCCTGTGCAATATTCCATTGGGAACGTCATACATGTATGATGCCCTGGCATCAGGCATTTAGCTGTGTCACACTGGTGTGACGCACCATCGCCATAGGGTTAAAGACAAACTTGTGCTACAACCTCTGGTTGACTTGCTATCACGTTCAGTGGTTTTGGGTCGGACGCCAGTGACGAGATATTTAGTCAAGGCCGGCTAACCAGGTGAGCAGGCGTACAGCGCTCGCTTGCGGCTAGTGCACCGAGAATCCCCGAGGCGTTAGGCTTATGCGTTCGAATACCCCGGCATTCAGACCATTTAGGGCCAAAATAGCCCCTGCGTGAATGGGTTAATAATGAAGATAAGGGAATGGCAATGTAAAGAAATATTTGCATGCAGTAAAGGTTGGATTGGCATGTGCTAAATTCTGTCATTTTCACAAGTTTTTTGGTCATAGAGGCATTTGTGTGGGACCTTCAAATTACTGTAAGGCTGTAAACACAGCATTGCAAGTATACAAAACCAAAAAAAAAATCATTGGGTCCATAATTTTTGAAAATGGGTTTTAAGATGATTTTTGTCTCATTCTGTTTTTTCATTTTGTTTTACAGGAGTTTAACAGAGGATGGTCATGGAAACTCCATCACCGCAATGCGTTGGCCTTGAGTTTGTGCGCCAGTACTATACGGTGCTCAACAAGGCCCCCATGCACCTTCACCGGTAAGCTTTTTTTTAGTCTTGTCTCTTGTATGTTTGATGTTTAAAACTTATCTTTATGTGGTATTCAAAAAGATTGAATTGTAATTTTAAAATATTTTGACATTTTCATTGGCTTGGTTTTATGGAGAAGCTATAGATGTCATTTTAATGCATGAATTGTGTTCTTCCAGTTTTTTCAGTCACAACTCCTCTTTTATGCATGGGGGCCACAACTCCATGAGTGAACCCATTATCGGCCAAGCAGACATACACAAAATGATTATGAGCCTTAACTTCCGTGACTGTCATGCTAAGATCCGAATGGTTGACGCTCAAGCCACGCTCGGTAATGGAGTTGTCATCCAGGTGAGTGTAGATGTCAGAGTAGCATTTTTCCAGTATAGATTCTAGTATTGTTTATCCATATTTTATAGAACTCTCATGAGAAATAGATCCATTATTACATTAGATGAATTATGTTCTTATTGGTTTGAATGTTTGATGTATAATTTTTAAAAATTTGTTCCCATTAAAGGTTACTGGTGAGCTCTCCAACAATGGAATGCCCATGCGACGATTCATGCAAACTTTTGTACTAGCACCTCAGACCCCCAAGAAGTTCTATGTGCACAATGACATTTTCCGGTACCAAGACGAGGTAATTATTTGTACCCTTTTTTCCCCCTCTCCTCCTCTCTTATCTTCTCTCCTCTCCCCTCTCCTCTCATTTCTTATTTTGTTTTTGCTTTATTTTAGTCTAGCTCAAAATTTATATGTATATCCAAAATTATGTATAAGCTTGGCTTACTGAGATATAATGGAGATCTAATCAACTTGGCCACATACTTGGTTCTTATTTTAATATCTTTGGTTTTCAGTATTTCATTTAAAGTTTGTCGAGTTCCACAATATATATATATCTGTAAAAGAACATCTTGGAGGAAAATGAAAACTTTTTGCTTGTATTTAAAGTTTTTAATGAATTGTGTTCAACAGGTTTTCAGCGATGAAGAAGGTGCGGAGGAGGGAGGAAGTGAAGTGGAAGAGGATTTAGAAGGTCCTGTCTCCACGCAAGGCTTCTCTGCACCCTCAGCTGCTGTCAACGGGTCTGCCCATCCTCCTGAGCCTGAACCCACTCCTCCTGCTGCACCCCAGACTCCTGTCACTCCTCAAGTCCCAACACCTGTACCTGTAAGAAAACTTCAAGTTTGGTGGAGAAAAAATTAAATGAAACATTACAAGGTTTTCCTTAGAATTTGAATGGAATTTTTTCTCAAAAAACTTTGAACCACAGTAAGAAGTAAAACTTGTGAGAGAGAGAATTGTCTAAAAGAGACTCCACTGTAGTTGATGGTTGATTAATCAAATACTTCCCATGTAAATGAAGTGTAATGTATGTATACATTTTTTTCTACAATTTTCAGAGTGTTCCCGTACCTGCTCCAGGAAACTCACCAAATGCTGCCACCACAGCTCCTGTTGTCACTGCCCCCCTCTCTCCAACACCTCCAGCAATAACACCCACAGAACCTGTACCAGAAAGTCCACCAACTCCAGAAAATGTAAGAATGAAAAACTAGATAAATTCTTTGCTAAAGAGATAATTGCAGAATGGTATTGGCAAATGAAATATTTGTCGTCATACAGACAATGAAATGAACCAAATTTCCACAGGATGAGCAGGGTTGGGGCGCTCCAGGCACAGATGGCTGGGGTGCTCCCACAGAGCCTCAGGGTTCTTGGGATGAGCCAGCAGTACCGCAGAAGGAGACACCAGATCCAGACCCCCCACAGCCAGAACCTGTTCAGTTGCCATCTAATGAGCCTAAGACTTTTGCCAACCTCTTCAAAAATTCCCAAGGTTTCCCTGCAGCTCCAGCACCCACTGTCTCACAGCAGTCATCTCATGCCCAGCCAACTCCTCCAGCACAGCAACAGCCCCCACAGGTTTGACCAGAATCTGGTTTTGTGATATCATGTACCAAATTTTCTCAGTCAAAAGAAAATTATTCCTACAATGTCTATTTTTCATATCAGCTCTTCTTTATTCTTTAGATACAACTAAATAATAACATTATATGTTATAGAAGTTTATTATATATGGGCGTAGAAAAGTTTCTTGAGAATTTTATTGATCCATAGAACCGAAGTGACAACCGAACCCAAGCAAACACTACCACTCCAGCCGTGAGTCAGGCTCACTCAACTGGTGGTTTCACACAGCGACCACCAAGGAATGCACAAGGTCGAGGGGCACCACGTGATCGGCCTTATAGGCCTAACAGTGAAGACAATTCAGAATTAGGTAAGTCCATATAACCATACCTTCTTGCATTTATGAAGTTTGGCATTCATTTGTGGAATAAGTCATGAAGAGGACAATTCTGTGTTGATACCTCCCTTTTTTATGTACTGCTATATTTAAAATACATTATTACTTTACATTAATCCCCTGAAGATGTTGCTCATTGTTTTAAGAATATGGACGGATTTTACTAACATTTTTCTTTGTATTTGTAGAGAGCCTAGGTGGGGAAGAAAGAAGGCGAGCTCCTCCTGTACCAGACAGCCAGCAGATCTTCGTCGGTAACCTTCCACACACAGCTGGAGAGGATGAACTAAAGGTAAGGTGTTTGAATACAACTTTCATGTATTTAACCCATTCACGCCGGATGACGTGCTGACACGTTTCGTGG
This sequence comes from Penaeus japonicus, assembly GCF_977035675.1. Taxonomy (NCBI): domain Eukaryota; kingdom Metazoa; phylum Arthropoda; class Malacostraca; order Decapoda; family Penaeidae; genus Penaeus; species Penaeus japonicus. Next base: position 3,784,698 of record NW_028234435.1, read on the forward strand.
TTTTCGCGTCAGACAACGCCGACGAGATATCTGGCCAAGGCCGGCGCTCGGGGTGAGCGAGCGGGCAGCCCAGGCTCGCGGCCCGTGCGCCCGAGAATCTCGAAGCATTCGGATGATGCGTTCGAAAACGTCGGTATAGTGACCGTGCAAAGCCGGAATGGCCCCGGCGTGAATGGGTTAAGTTTGTGATTTTTAATACCTTCCTCCTTTAATTGTCACATTTTGTTATTACACTGTATGTGGGCCAAGTGCCCCTGGCTATTTGTACTGTGAGGCAGTGACCAGCTCCTACATGCCCAATCACCTGGCATGAGAGCTAGACAAAGCTATGACAAGATGTTCATGTCACGTCATTTGTTGTTAAGGCGTAACAGTGTTGAAGCAGAGTCAGGAATAACTTTGACATTATTTTCAGGCGGAATTCTCAAGATTTGGAAAGATTATGGATATCCGTATTAACACAGCTAAAGGAAAAACTGGTCCCAAAGGTCAGGTCCCGAACTTTGGTTTCATCACGTTTGAAGAGGAAGGTTCTGTATCTAAGGCTCTCAACTCAAGGGTAAGTGAAAATAAGAAGTTTAAATAGAAATAAAATAGTATGTGTTTATGTATTTGTAGAAAAGTCAACCATCTTGTATTATAAGTAAAGTAAAGAAATGGATTGTCTTTTGATACACTACTATCAACACAATTGTTTAACATAATCATTTAATTTATAAATGTTTAGCTTATAATCTAAATTTTACACATCTCCCATAGCCAATCCACCTTAATGGTGAGCACCGATTGAATGTTGAAGAGAAGAAGGCTCGCCTAAGGATGGATGGAGGCGGTATGGGCCGTCCCAACAGTGGCCGTGGAGGAATGGGAGGCAGCGGTGGCATGCGCCAAGGCCCCCCTAGTGGCTTACAAGGACGAGGCGGAGGACGACCAGGCTTTAACCGTGACAGTAATCGAGGTGGACCAGGCGGACCCAGAGGTAGCTTTGCACCGCGACGTTAGGCTAACCAATTATAGTCACCATGGCCTACTCTCTTACTACTCATAGGAAACCTCTGTCCAGTGCAGCCACTCTCAAACAGATGGCTGCAGTGTAAGTGGTCCAAACATCTGCAAGAGGACTGCTCAAGTTAAATCTGCAGTAGAGCCATTGTACAACTTGATGGAATGGTGTGCTTCTCAGTGAATGTTGCTGTTTTGATAATGTAACTCGACAATGGCCACTTGAAAATACTGGTGCTTGAGGTGATGATGATGAAACTTCAGTGATATGGTAAACAAACTTCACAATAACATAAGTGGTTTCTTTTGTAATTTAGTTACTCCCACTTCTCTAACTGTATTAGAGTTATCAGATTGATTTCCATTTCGTGAACACAACAATTTTTCCACTGATGACGTGTACTTAGACATAGTGCCTCCCCTGATGTAGATTGTGTTTCTATGAGTAAATAATAAAAGAAACCCTCCTTTTTTGGATGGTTGTGATGGAATTCAATCTCTAAATCTCGGACAACAATTACTCTTTTATTATTTGGTAATAATAAAACATGTTATTGTGATTACCAAAATCATTCCCTTTTTAACAGCTACTAGTCAGGATTGAAACAAAGTTTTTTTTGTGCTTATTTCAGTTTCAACATCTAAAAAAAAAAATCCTTGAAATTATATTGGAAATATAGAAGAAGTGGATTAAAATGGGTACTGCTTGAGGTCATTGATTTATGTACTGGTATTTGATTCCAGTGATGTTTTTGTATGTTAGAATTTTTTAACTTATTTTTGAAACTTCAGCTGAGACTGATGTACATTTTGTACCTGGCAACAGAAGATTGGTGAGGTTTAGTCCACTTTTTCCAGTGATCAGCATGCAGACACAGTAATCCTCAGAGATGTCTATCTGTCTTGGCCCACATCATGCTCACTGTTTTGACATTACATTTCCAGCACTGCTGTCATACTGGGCATTACACATACATAAAATGTTAACTTGTTACATGTAGTTCACAAGGCCAAGTGCAGATTTGCATCTACTAATAGCTGATTCCATTTTTTTATTTGATGTGGGTGAAGTTGCTAATATCGGTTAATATTGACAACTTCACATTATCACAGAAGTACTTTAACTGGAGGAGCGAAGAGGAAACCAGTGTCCAAGGTCACATTCTCGTCTATTTTGTAGTAAATCACTTTGATCACTACTCAAAGATTATGCTTGATTCAACCTCTTTCATATGTTGTAGTGTGCTAGTTTCTCCAAATGGGAAATGAAATAATAGAATGGAGCATTTATATTTCACAAGTGTGAGTTGTAAACACCCCAAAGCATTTCTATATTTAAAAAAAAGAAAAAAAAAACAATGTGCGAAAGAGGGAATAAAATAGCCTTATCACCACCAACACTGTTGCAACTACTTTCCCCATGTTTGTTTCATTCCAAGGGATTAGATATAAAGGATGTCTGAGCATGCAATAATTTTCAGAACTGGTAAAATGGAATATTGTTTTTATATTATCATCATAAGTTTTAGTATTAAATTTTTCATTGTGTAAACTGTATGTACAAATCAGTATTACTTTTTTTCTTTTTTTTTTTCTTTCTTTTTTTTATGCACAGTTTGTTACTGGTTGTGTTACAATGGAAGCTCTCACACCACAGTATGATGAGCAGAAATGTGATATTAGTTTAGATAGTGGGCAAGCAGACACAGGGCAGATCTGAAAGTCATTGCATGTCAGGATAGCTTTTTTAACTGTCCTTTCAAATTGTTATAAAAAGGGCATTGGATAATTGCCCCCACCTGGAGCTAGATGAACCTCTGGGAATTGTTACAGGGACATCAGAAGAGAACTTAGCTCACAGGTCATGTGAAGGGATATGCTGTAGTTGCAGACTTTATACATTCTGTTCAGGAACAATTCATTTGGTAAATTGATCATTGGTTAACTATTTTCCTTTCTGCATAGTGGAAGATAATTAAGTATAATTTTAAAAGTCTTGACACCTCGAACTTCAGCTATTCCAAATCCCATTTGCTTACATTATCATTGGAGCTCCTGGGAGCATGGCTAGCATGTGATCAGTTTTAATTTGATTTAAAAGTTTTGAAAAAGGTTTGAAAATTGCTTTTGCTTTAACTTCCTTTAAGGTCTGTTCTTGCAGCTCCTCCTGGTCAGAAACTTTGTGATGTCAAATACTGATGAATGAAAGTGAGAAATAAAAGCCTCTTTTCATGTATTGTTTCCATTCATTTCCTGAGCACCAAACATATACAAGTTGATACTTAATATTTCATTGTGACCTTGCTTAGTATTATTCAAAATAAATGGAAATAAGATCAAGTTATAAACTAATATGTAAAATCTTTGAAGTAAGTGTAAAATTACAGGTCTGAGTAATATGAAGCTCCTTTTAGGGTAAATTTTGACAAATAACCATGGATTAAATGTTCACTTGACTGCCATGTTTCGCTCAAATATGGGTTGGTAGCTACTGGGTAGTGTGTGTGCTCACATTATGAAAGTAAGATGAAAAAAAATAGTTTCAGCTGAATTTTATACCATTTTTCATATTAAAAAATATATTTGAGTACATAAATTGACCAAGTAGCAACATTTCTCAAAAGCAATATTATCTTGGTTTTGTCATCCATAGACCTGCATTTTTTGGTGACTTGTACCATTGCAATAATAGCCATGTTGCTCTTGTACCCTTTGAATGTCTAGTTATCTTTAGGAGTACAATTTATAATTCATAATGAAAACATGTTTCAAAGCAGTTTGTTGTGTTAAAAAAATAAAAGATTTTGCATTAAGTTAAATAATTTACTGCAGTATCAATTCTACTATATCACAACAATACAAATGATAGGCTGCTCAATTATAGACTAGGTGTAACTGCTCAAAACAGAATGATTATGTATACATACTGCCGAGAGAGGGAATTGAAGTACTTCTGTAACTAATCTGATGACACCAACTGGGGACGTGCACTGTCCACTAACACTTTTTATTATACATTTCCATGAGTGCTTAGTCACCAAAGAGTCAGTCAGTAAGCATACCTGAACTAAACTGTTCACTCCATTTCTGGGATTTTATGGGTAAAAATATGTTTATCGTACTATTATATTTATTACAAATATTTTCAAGACTAATTATCATTACTATTACTATAACTTCAATAAAATTATGATAATAGTAATAGTTTCTGAAAAAATAAAGAATGGGGTAAACGGTATGTTAAGTAGGCTTGTTAATTATATGTTTGGTAACTGATTGCCTGTGGAGCCATCTGTGTAAAACACCACAGTGGACAGTGAATGTATACATGCACTCTATGGCAAAACTGTTCATATCCTCAACTTGGGCCTAAAATTCATTAATAAGTACTTTAAAATATTGACCAAAATTTCTTCCCAAGCTCGCAATGATGTGAATGGAACACAATTTAATAATTATAAAAAAATTAAGTTTTTTTTTTTAGTAAAGGATTGTTATCATAGTGGTTAATTAATAATTTTCTTTACATGAGCATCCAGTTACATTGCTAATTATTTTCTTTTTTTGTGAACCTGATTAAAGAAGGCAAGAAGAATGAAGCATTGAAATTTGGAAGATATAAGAAATGAATATCATGAATGAGGTTATGTATAATCCCCACCACTTCCAAGTTCTTAGTGGTGTCAAAGTGGTAGCTGCTAGTTTAAACTCTTGTATC
>NW_028234435.1:3801917-3814417 GCF_977035675.1 Penaeus japonicus
TAAAGGCTTACTAAATTCTTCTTCAGTATGCATGGTTTTATCTTTATTTATTTGGAAGCTGAATTTCTGTCATGCACCTCTGTGGCTCAGATTAAGCTAAAGGGAGAATTTCTTATATTCTGGTATTTTTATATTGTATGTTGGCAAAATACTGTTGAGTGGTAATTTTGTAATTTTTGGTCAAAACCATAAGGCTTCAATCAAAACCCAAAGGGTAAAATGTCACATTTCATATGTTTTGTTTTAAGATTGTTATTAAAAAAAAGTAAAAATGTATGGATAAAGTCAGTTTAACCCACTTACGACGGGGGCATTCCAGCCTTGAATGTCCCAATGCCGGGGCGTTCGAATTATTAGGCCTAAATCAATTAAATGGCTGGCACAATACTGTGCCGCCTGGCCACTGGGCTTTTGAATGAGCGTTACAGTACTGTACCACCCGTCCAGAGAGGGTTAATGTACACAACTCAAAGTTAAAAATGATTTGTGGTCAGTTTGTGAAAAAGTTTCCCCTAAAGCATGCCAATAACCTTAATTGTTTTGCCTTCTTTACTGTCATTGTAATATACACAAGTTGATGATTAAGTTCAAGTGAGTGTGTCATGAATAAATTTGGATTTCAGAGAAGATCATGCAAGGAAAGATGTTGGTATACACTTCTCAAGTGTTGATAGCAAAATCAGGAGATGTCTTTGCATTGGCTGATGAAGTTGGTAAGTTGTGAAATGTGTAAAAATCACACTAAATATCTTTGATATTTATAGATATAGCTGAAAATTAATTACATTGACATTAGTTTACTGATAACTTGGTTTAATTAGATTTATGAGCAAAGTATTTTTTTCTTTTTTCTTTTGTTAGAATACTATTGGATTCTTCTATACTTGGAAAATATTCATGAACAATTAAGGGTATGAAGTATCATGATAATGTAAGATTGAATTTAAAATCTGTTTCAGCCCTTAGTGACAGTGAATTATGGTCAATGAAAAGTAGCTTCCCACAGCAGAATATGCCTGGGTTGACTGTCACTTGGTATGACTGTACCACAATGTCACAGGATTGTTTTGATCTGCAGGATAAGCAGCCTGATGTCAAAGTGAGTTTGTAGAAAGAAACTTTTGACAGTTATATATTTTTATTATATGAGGCAGTCTATTTTAATGCATCTAATGTTATTTATTTATTTCTTTTTACTTTGTCCATATATAATTACCTTACTGATGTAATGAAAGCAATCTTTGTCAGATTGAAACTTATGGTAAATGTAGAAATTCCTCTGCATACTTTTTGAAAATATGTACAAAAATACGGAAACTCTTTCACTTAGATTTTAATCTGGTTTGTTTTTTCAAGAGATTGTTTGTGAAACACAAACCAGATGAGTATAATTAAAGTCTGATCAGATATGTTGAAATACTAGCCGAACCTATTAAAGGTATTTAATGGAGTGCAATTCATCTTCCAGCTAATCTACAAATCAAAAAAACACCCCAAATTCTGCATGGTCCACTACCTCTCTCTAGAGTCATCTGGCTTGAAGTCTCCTGTCCTCTTGGCTGGGCCGGATACCCCAAGCTCAGACTCTGTATTGCAGTTATTAGATGATCCTGAAACCATATCAGAGTGCTTTGATGATCTGAAGATTAATCCTCTCCATGCGAGTGAAGCCTTAGCAAGCACATCAGTGAAAAGTTCACAAGAAACTAAGTCAGGTGCTGAGAAGAAGGGAAAGTCTCCTGGACGGCCAAGGCACAGAGGACTGACAAGTGACGGGGGGCTGGAAACTACAGGGAAAAAAGTCTCTAGAGAAGGGAAACAGGAAGGGAGGAAAAGGGAATATGCAGATGGTGAGAACTAATACTTTTTTGTTGTTTATTTATCTATTATTATTTTTTATTCATCATATCCATCATTCCCTTTGTCCTTACATTACTAAGTTTATGAATCATTGATTCTGAGATCTTTTTATTAAATGACTCAATTAAATGAGGCACATAGATTCAAATGAGGCACATAGATTCCTTCTAAAAGTGTTTTTTTCCAAGTAAAGCATTAATAATTAATAAAGTACTATAAGGAAAAAAATATCCAAAAAAATATCCATAGGATAGTTCATTATGAATGATACTGCAATTAACTTCTATTGATCTATTTTTATGCTTTGTTTTATTTTATACTTTATTTAATTTTTTTCAGATGAGCCTCAGCCTTTTCGCATTTACACTAAAGGGAAGCTGTACCATGCTGATGCAGATGAAATATTTAGTAAGGAGGATTTATCATTATTTTTGACATTTACTTTACTAGTCCCATGTGATTATACCAGCATCTGCATAATGATAAACATTCATCCTACTACTTTAGTCTTTCTTCTTTCCTTTACAGAAAAAGTGGAGGCAGGAGAAATTACTGTGTATAAAGATGAAATTAAAACACCACAGTATGGAGACATGTATGTCCTTGATAAGAATTTTGGTAAGTATATGTTTGTTTCAAGGATTATCTAAACTGGATATAAAACTTTCACCATGGTTAAGTGTAATACATGAATGATGCATGAAATGATTTGATAAATCTTTTTACTGTTATTATTTTTTTGGTTTAACAATCATCTTTCTTTTTCAGTTCCATTCAGTGATTCTGTTCCATGGGTTAGGGAGTACTACTATAAGGCTCACAACATCCTCATGGAAAGGTTCACACTACGTGATTCCAAGATGGTTTTCACGCACCCACTCCCTCCTGCTGCAAAGTCAGTTTTCACCCTCGTAGAAAATGAGCCTCAGCTGTGCATAGTGCATTATGAGAAGGGCAACATTGGACGTGGAAAGATAAAGCAGAAGGTATTACAGCAAGGGTTGTTTAGCTCTAATTTGATACTCCTTGTCTTATAAGTATCAGCAAGGTATTGATAACAGTATTCTATTTAAATGGGTTATCTGTTATTCATTTGTTGTCATGCTTTCAAATATAGCTGATGTACCATTGTGATTTGGATATTTTGCTTTTAACATGCAAAAAAATAATTTGCAGCTTTGTATTTCCAAAGAATTAGCTTTTGGATTTTTTTCTCATGGTATAGTCCAAGTCAGATTTCTTGTCTGATATGGTTAAGGGTTCAGTTCAGTTCAGAGAGATTTACCACAAGATCTCTCAAGGGTTTCTTTCTGCCTTTGTCTGCCAACCTGTCAGCTAAGTTCCCTTTAAGACCAACATGGCTGGGAATCCAGTTGAGGATAATGCGTCTACTCTGATCCAGGATTCTCTGAGCAATGGTGAGAATCGTGGTCAGAAGATAGACAGTATCAAGGGGCGTATTTTTTGTTGCAGGCTGTCAATAGCAGCCCTAGAATCTCTATGTATGACAACATGCCTGTCTAACTGGGATGCATGGGCTAGAGCTCCCATAAAAGCAACTGCCTCTGCCTGGAGTGAGGAGGCATTGTCAGATACCAGCATAGCTTTCACTATACCCCTTGCTGTAAAACTGGGTAGTACGGGTAAAGGGGTTTGCAGAACTATCCATGAAGTAGGTAATACTACCCCATGGAGTGATTACTACAATATTCCACTCCGCCTTACCCCTTAACAGTGGTGGAGAGTACTGTGTCTTTCTCCTTGACAGGCTCATGACAAAAAACTCTATCAAGGATAACGCTCACAGCAGGGGTGTGACATAGTCTGGGTGGGGGGAATGGTCTGATCAGTTTGTTTATATACAACCAGTCAAGAGTGTTGAACTGCACTAGACTAGTAATATGAAGGTCTATTGTATAAGTCTCTTATGATTCATCATGAATATAGAATGTAATATAACTCAGGGATGATTCTGATGTAAGTGATTGAATTTTTATGATTTTTATGAAGCTATTAACCAATAACTCATATTTTATGAAAAAGTTATATTTGCTTGTTATATTTATTTATATTTCATAGTACCTGTGTATTTTGTGTTTTTAAAACTGAATTTGTTTCCAGTTTTCAAAATCGGAAGATCAGGAAGCAGAAAGGCACAAAAAGATATACACAGAATCTAATTCAAACCTAACTCTGTCACTGGTGGCTGCAATGCTCTCCAATCCTGACGAGAAGAGAATTGTCTCTGCTCCGATTCTCAACCCACAGCCATTCCAAGTGTACCTTCTGAGGATACCATCTGAAGATAATGCCAGTAGGTTTGGTTTCAGTTATTGGTAGCAACTTGCTTTTTATGAAAGACAAAAAATAAATCAATACCATAGCATACTTGTTTTCACTGTAAAGAGAGAGCAAAATCTAATCTTATTTCAGTTTATATGCTAATGAATTTTCTATGAATTCTTGATTAATTTATAATTTTTCCATGACTTATTATTACATATATATTTGTTTTTGTTTGTTTGTTTTTAGAAGTAATAGACAACTACAGATGGACAGACAAGGGCTTCAAGAGATGGCCTTTAGGAGTGAGCAACTCAGAGACCAAGCTGCTTTGCTTTCACTGCCCAATGAAGATGGCCCGGACTGCCATGTGCACGGCCTTAATGAGACATGAGTTCAAACACACAACAGCCTCCCCTGACCTCAGAGTGGTACATTACATGCCTACAAGAGAGTTCAGGGAATTTATTGTCATTTCAAATGCTGCAAAGCAGGTATGTTCTCCTATTTGAGACAAACATAAATTTACATCTTATTATTTTTTTTGTTTATAAAAAGTTGATTTTTATTTTATAATATTTATAAATATTTTTTTGGTAAGTCATGAAATAAATGGCATGCTTTGTTATTGTAAAGCTCCAGATGACAACTGAGCTGGCAAGAGACGGCTGGGAAAACATGGAACTGGAGTCAGAGGCACCTCTCTATGTCTCCCCGAGTCGCCTTAAGCCCATCACAGTGTGGGACTTGCTGACTAGAGATGCTCAACATGCCAGTCTTACAGGTCTTGTTAGAATGGAAATCATCAACCCTCAACCTGGAGGTGTTTACCTCAGTACAAAGTGTAAGCTTATATTTTTATTATTTTTGAAATATTTATTATTATTAGGGCATGAGTAAGCTTTATGAGCTTTGCATATTTGATAAATGACAAGATTGGAGTAAGGAAAACTGAAGAGAAATATGTTTTTTACATGAAATAAGGAACTTGATTGTAATTCTTACTATAAATGATAGCATTAATATATCACTGCAATCTGACATTCTCATTTCCCATAATGAATAGGCCAGTTAATGCTCAAACAGTATACTCACTCAGTATACTGAAGTTGTTTTCTTCTTCTTCTTCTAGAAAAAACAAAGATCATGATTGTTTTTAATTATACATGCATCAATTAAAAACTATTTTTTTCCAGATGAAGCACCAGATTTACTTGTTTGGGAAGAACTTGGAAGAATTCAGATTCAGCCAAGGCTCTACCAAATAGTAGAGGTTTGTGAGAAGATCAGTGATGCTCAACCATATCTCCTGAGATTATGCTATACATCTCCCAAGGTTCCCCACAAAGTTTTAGTGCATTACTTGGGGGACACAAGACCCTATCTGATCAAGGACTGTGAGATAGTGATAGATGAGTACACGGGAGAACCAGCATATATAACCAAAGGATTGTGTAAGACTTATTCTCTTGGTTCATATGCTAATCCTAGGTTTGATATATTATCATATTCATCATTTGATTTTAAGTAGAAGTTGGTTAAGAGAATAACTATGAAACTTGATGTAAATATCTGCCCATAACTTTTTGGCAAAATAACTGTAATGTTATTGAATGAACAGGGAAGAAAGGTAAACGGAAAGCATACCTGAGCTCGGAACATGCATTGGCTGAAGAGAAATTATACAGGATCAGCAGCCACCACATGCGGGATGTTGGTTGTATGCCCCTGAAGCTTGAGGACCTTGACATTACAATTAAGCTAGACCCACACAACCTCCCTGATGACAAAGAGGAACTGATAGCACCAGGTGATCACTAAGGCCTCTTTTTTATATATTTGTGATTGTGTGATTGTCTTGTCTTCATTATACAGTAGTAATAGATTATTACATATACCTGTTCTGGCATGGAACTCCAGTGACTCAATAATCCTTTTTGTCATATTTTGTGTATGATTTGTGTGATTTTATCATCTCCCTGTTATTCATTAGTGATGAATTTGAAGTAGTTTCCTTAGCAATATACTTATACATTTGTGTTATTACAGATAAACCTGGTCTCTACCTCTATGGCCACAGAATGATGAAGAAGAGAATAGTTCGTCTCCTAGGTACATTGAACCTATATCTTTGGCTTAGATTTTTTTTTTTTTTTTTTGTGTGTGTGTGTGTGTGTGTGTGTGTGTGTGTGTGTGTGTGTGTGTGTGTGTGTGTGTGTGTGTGTGTGTGTGTGTGTGTGTGTGTGTGTGTGTGTGTGTGTGTGTGTGTGTGTGTTTGTGTATGTTGCAAATTTGTAGCAGTCTAAACATACAAAGATAAACTTTAAGAAAATAGTAAGCAGTGACTTAATAATTACCATATTATTGTATTCCAGAAAACATTGATCGGAGTCGCAAAACACAAATTCCTATAAAGAATCCTGAAGCAGGGGAGGCATATTTAGTGACAAAACCTTCAGGCAGTAAGTAGAAATTAATAACATGTTATATCTGTACCTTATGGAGATAGAGTTGTTTACAGTTTTGTATTGTATAATCCCAAAAGTCCTATCCACCATGAAACAAACTTTGCCTTATTTGTGAAATATTTGCATGTTTTATATTCCTTTGATTTATAGGAATGGAAGATTATTTTCTTTTTTCTTTCCTATTTTAGGAATAAATGCAACATTTTTTTCAAATGTGAGGAGTCACTGATATTTTTTTAACTTTGATATTCCAAAGTGCAGTTTGTATTTTATATATAACAAGAAAAATATACATTTTCTGGTGTGTAAATTCAAGCTCTTAATATTTTGTGAACATTGATTATTTTTCAATAACTAGGCAGCATCATTATTCAATTACTTTTGAAAGAAGAAGAAAACTTGAGTAATTTCTTTATATATACCAGCACCATTTGCATATAGTAATACCAGTATGTTTTATACAAATAAAAGTTTCTGATATTTTGTGTTTTAGTAATTATGGATTAAGGATAGTAAGCAGGAGTCTTTAATATATATCTATTATATGGATATATTTATGTATGTTGTGCTGTGTGTTTTACAAGTAATGACACTTTCTTTTTCTGCATAACTGATACATACAAATATCATTTACAGCCAAGGCAGCTGTTGACTCCTACAAATGGACTCAGAAAGGATGGCAACCTATACCACGGAAGGATCCTCTGGTTTTATGGCGCTGGGGTTTGCTGCGGCACAAGAAACAAACATGGGCGCCACCCCTCATCCGCATAGATTATGTGCACATCAAAGTCAACACAGATCTCATGCTAGTCCATTATATTCCAACCAAAGATAATGAAATGATGTTGGAAATTAAAAGTGCTATTGTCCCAGTAAGTGACATTGTTATTGTCTGCTCTTAACCCATTCACAACGGGACATATTTTCATTGGAGAAATGTTTTAGAAATTCACTTATTGTGTTATAGTAAAGGCATCTAGTAGTGTTTCAGTTTATTGTTTTGTGACTGACAATAAACTGTAATTTTACAGGTTCGTTCCCAGACACATTCACTCCTGTCCTTGGGGGATGTAAACTTTGGTCAGCATTCTCAGTTGTTAACCAACAGTGCTCTTCCTCCAAGCCACATATGGGAATTACTCAATGCTGGAGGGGGGTTATCAGAGCCGCTCACAGAACCTCAACCTGGAGGCGTTTATGTGATTAATGTTGGTGCCAAAGGTATGTTATTGGAAAACAGACTTCATCTCTTACTTCAGTGAGAAAAACCTGACCTAATATGCTGTTTATGTGATATTTCATTCCAATAATACTGATTCACATTTCTTTTTTTTCAACTTCTTTTTCAGAGAAGCTAGACCTATATCGCTGGAAGACAGTAGGTGACATTCGCTTATCTTCCAATGACTATGGCCTCATGGAAACCTCCTACCTTATTACGTGGGAGCCAGAAGGACTCTTTGCTCGCCTCACCTACCATACACCACTTATCAAGAATAGAACAGTTATACATTACCTTGGGGACTGCAGGCCTTATTATGATAAAGCAAGGGTTTGTGATCTTCATCCTTTTTATATTTGTTATCACATTTTAAACCTGTTAAGGTTGGACCTATCAACAATGCATTTAATTTTATTTGTAATGAATAATTCATTCCTCAGAAAGAACAGTAATGAATATTCCAGTCCTTTTCAATACATTATTATCATAAGGTGAAAATGTTTTCTTCAGGCTGAGGAAGAGGAGCGTCAAAAGAAATTGGAGTACATTAGGAAGAGGACTGGGAGCTCTGTAGATATTGATTCTGTTGGTGGCCATGATGCTCACCTGTCTCTTTCTGATATTGGCCCTCGAGATGCTGCCACAGAAGCAGTTGGCTCCATCTTGGCTGGCTTAGGGTCTAATATCATGGACACTGATAACCTTAATCAAACCTTTGCTGAATTAGGTAAGTTATCCTTTTTTCAGATGTGGACAAAGTTATATGCACCATCCCATACACTCATTGCCACACACTCCCACTTGCATGCACACATGCTTGCAAACACACACAAGCAGCCATACAAAACAAGTGTTATTAGATTAGGGGCTAAGAATTTATGAGTAATATTTCTTAACTTGAAAAATTACATAAGATAGTACTACTTTCTTTCATACTCAGCTCCAAAGATTCTACCATTTTATCAATGTGTGATAAGAGAAATGGTGACATGAAAGTTTTAATGGCTATATCATAGAACATTGTGATTACAAATATCACAGCACCCAAAGTACTTTGGACACACACATTTATATTACATATGATTTTCTGATGTTATGTTATTGTTGTATAGTTCTTACAGTAAATTTTACTTACTGTTCTATGAATAAGATCTGAAAGAGTTTTACCTTGTGCAGGAGGAGAGGTGGAAGGTTTGTGTGAGGACCAGTTATCTCTCCTCACATCAAGACCAGAAGATGAGCATCTGCGCGACTGCAACCTCACCCCCATTGAAGTTCCCTTTGGGTCCATATCTACATCAAACATTGTGAAAGAACTTTTCCCACAGGGACTGCCAAAGATAACTATCCAAAAGGTAAAACTTATTTTAGAAATTTTAACACTATGACTCAGTTAGCTTAACATCTCTGTTAACCCAATAAAATGTTTTTAAATATGTATTTGTTAAGTGAATCATTTTTTTTATCAATTTCTGTTTTTTATTTTTACATGATGGAGATCTCAAGGTTATATATCTGAGAATTAAACAAATAATTCAAGAAACCTGATACAGGATATTTGTGTTCAAAAGTTTATATAGTCATATTTTAAGAAATTCATCATCTCTGTTGCATTTCTTTTATTTGTTTGAAAATACATTTATATAGAACAGTTTGGTGCAAAGGAGAATATTCATATTAGATTTCTATTGGTATACTGCACTAATAAAGTTACAACCTCTTTTTTTCTTGATTTTGATGTAAAATGTAGGGTATGTACCAACTTTTCCTTGTGTCATTATTTTTGACCTGGACCTTTTTTTATTTTTTTATTAAGAAAGAAAGTGGGTACTGCTTGCCAATTTCACTTTTTCTTTTATATTGATTATAGCTCTCCAAAATTTGTATTTTCATGAAAAGTTTTTTTGTTGTATATCTCACTTTGGTCAGAAAAATATGCAAAACTAAAATAAAAAAGTTATGTGCACTTCCTGAGCTGATGTCAGTCCCATCTTCAGTGGTCCAAAAATACAAGGGAGGATATTTTTCACTTCATTATTTGATTCTGCTCCCCCTTTTTTGGTACACCCAAGAAGAAAGTCTTGATTAATAAGTAATATCATTACATACACAGTTAAAAGAACAACAAATTAAACTGAAGTGTAATCATCTTACCCTTCCATTAGAGAGGTATAAAGAGAGAGATATGAAAAAAAAAAATGATAGGATAAAATTCACTAAGAGAAAAATCAAGGATGGGCTTTTATAACTTTATAAGAGAAAGTTTATGACTAAAGCACATTTTTATCAAAATTGCTGAATATTGCTTTTACGTGCATTTGCAAGGGAGACAGTCTGCTAAATCAAATTTCTGTTTCTGCCCTCACAATCTAGGTACTTGAAGTTGAGCCGTCAGAACCTTTGCCCAAGAAGAGAAGACTGAATAATGTTATTGAGTTACCTGAGCCCAAGACTGAACTCAAGGATGATGACAAGATAGCATCAGGTTCATTCCGAGCTGTACCACGAAGTTTAGAAGACTGGAATGTAAGTGTGTAAATATGATGAGATAGTAACCATTATACATGTAGATACTGTTCATTGTTTAAGGGCTGTAATTATAGAATTTGTCCCATTTATCTTCCACTTATTAGGAGGAGGAAGAGGAAAAAGAAGACTGCGAAGAAGGGGAACAGTTACATCGCACCCGCTTGCAGATTACTACTACTGAGCCACGGACTATTGTGTATGTTAGGCAACAGGAAATTCTAACTGAAAAACAGATAGATCATATGTTGTGTAAGTAAATTATTTTTTTCAGAAGGAACTCTGCAAGTGTTTTATATCTCATGACATCTATTTTTTCCATATCTTATCAATTAGACAATATTTTTTATAAGAGTGATGCTTCAAGAAGATATATGTGCTGTCTATTATATTGTTAAGAATTTTGTTGATAGATGAATGAATAAAGATAAAAATCATGAAATTAGAATAAGATTGTGTGATTTTTATAACTAATATTTTTTTTATTTTAATGTATATATTTCTCCAAAATTTCAGGTTACCCAGATATAAGTCGTATTTCCTTCCTTCCACTTATAGACCCACAGCCAGGAGATGTCTTTGTTGTTGCAATACCATACAGAAAAGGAGGTATGAAGCTTATCTAATGAATGATTATGATTTGGGTGTATTTTAGTGCTCTGTTAGATTATTTCTTGTTAAAACTGAAGTTCCAATGCATAGGGTGAGAATGGTTTAAAGAGTAAGACTTTCTATAAATGAAATCTAATTGGATTTTATCTGTGTATTATAAGATATATCTACATCATTGTGGAGGCCTTCATGATGTATTTCATAATATGCATTGTGGATGCTTTGTTTATTTGTCAGAAGTAAGAAGGATGGATTGCTACAACTGGTATGTGACTGGGCATAAGAAAGGAAAATACAGACGGACCTACAGTTACATCAAGGAAGAGGATGGCAACATCAGTCACAGATTACTCCGTTACACCTATGACTATGCCTGGGAGAGCATGCCTGGATTGAGAGTGATTCACTACATACCTGGCGACCCTCGTCATCAAGTTCAATGTGTGGGCAAGAAGCCAAATTTTGAGGTATGTTTATGGCACTGATAGATGGGATTATCAATTTTGGTAGCTGTTAAATGCATTGTAAAAAGGACTTCTTGATACTCTAATATCATTTTCATTCTGACAGGAAGAGCCTGAGGGACAAGGAAATGGACCTTTGTACAGAGCCTACACAGCGCCAATGACACATAGAGATGCACTTGCCATAATCAGTATGTAGAGATTCATATTAAGTTTGCTATATTGTATCATTAACACATAAGATAGTGAGTTCCTATTAACCACTAATGCCTGCTACTAGCACTGTCCTCTAGGGTCACTAAGGATTGAAATACTATGTCAAAATGACCTCACAAGTTGACCTCATTTACTTATTTTTCATGTAAAGTTTTTATTCTTATTAGTATCATTATCATTATTATAGTTACTGTTGTTATTATTAAGATTAGTATTAGTAGTAGTCTAACTTTCATAACCATGATAACAGCAATAAAAAAAATCCCCTATAATGGGGTAATGGGGTATAATGGGGTAAAAAGATGAGGTCAGGTAGGCTTAGTAATGTACTCTTTTGTGACTAACCTCTGAATGATATTGTTTTTAACCCTTTTCCATTTGTATCTTTCTTAATGTGGCCTTCAGTACCCAATGATATGCCCAGTACAGAAAGGTCTGACTTGCTAGATTTGTTAGTGAAATTTCATGATTATTTAAGGTTTATAGATAAATATCCTTGAATTCAGAAATTATTTTACTGGGCAAAAATATATTCCTTCATTTTCCTATCTTCATAATGGAAAAATGATTTATTTGTAGATGACCCACCAATGTACCACTTGTGTGATCTGCCAATCCAGGATCCAAAAGCTGGTGATGTTTACATTGTTAAAGCTCCATCAATGGCCATTAGTAAGTACAAGCCTTTTATGTTCATCCTAGAATGTTTTATCCCAATAATTCCACTTATTGTTGCCTGTTATTTCATGCATATCTTTATCATTATAATTTTCTGCCTTACATATAGATACTGGTGCCACTGCCAGTTTGGCTCTTTTGCTGAGTGGCACCAGAAGTGAGAAGACA
>NW_028234435.1:3819417-3834417 GCF_977035675.1 Penaeus japonicus
AGGAATGCCTGTCCTGGACAGTGCATGTATACAGGCACTCCCTCTGTTAATGGGTAAAGTACATGAGAACTATCTCAAAATGCATAATTTATATGTTACTTTCCAGGCAGGAGAAATGGTTCGCAAAGGCAAAGATGGGGCCCTCCACCTTCGGCAGATTAGACATTACATAGAGACTGGGGCTTATCTTGCTTCTGTTCACCTAACAGAGAAGAATGGAATTAGAAAATCAGCCAAGAAGTTTGTCATTGAAGGTATATGTCATATAGTGTATATGATTTATGACTATATACTCTAATATTATTTAATGTTCATGATATATTTGATTGATTTTTATTGATTTATTGATTGGACAATTTATAAATTATTTGTATAAATATTTACAGATAAAATGATGTATTACATTGGCAAGGATGGTTCTGAGAAGAGGTTGGTCCTGTACACTAATGAGGAGAAAAACAAAGCTTTTGAGGAGTGCCATGTTCTGCATAAGTCTGGGGAGCATTGTGGTGAGTCATAGTATTTGTTTATGAAAACATTTTAGGAAGGTGGGCTAAATTATTTTATCAGAGTACATCATTATTAACATTTCTTCTTTTTGCAGGTCGTACCAAGACTTTACACCGCCTTGCAAGTAAATACTATTGGACAAACATGGTAGAAGATATTGTTGCTATGGTAATGCTAATATCTGTTTTTTGGTTTTCCGGTGTTTTTCTTATTAAAAATAAAATCATGAGAATAAGTTTCACAAATATTTTAGCTAGGTATTTTCTATATGTGGTATTACTGAAAAAGGCATTATTTCATATTTTCAGATTGTTAGATGTAAGACGTGTGAATTCAACAAATTGAACAGACCTAACCAGAGATATGTCAGAGTAACTGAGCCATGGGAGGTAGGTGCCATATTTTATACACATTCAGGTGGATTGATTTAATGCAAAATATTTATATTTTCCTTAAGATATTGATTGTTGATCGTCTGTGTATTGTTCTTATGGGAATTCCTTGTGATAAAGAGAGAGTATTGCCAAAGCAGTATACATAGTTGATGAAATTTAACAATTTTTTTTGTAAAGAAGTGTGAAGAAATATCTTGGATGTTTAAATGAGTGGTAGAAATGAAGAAGGTTCACTTTTTTATCCACAGGTGGTGAGCATAGACATTATTGGTCAGTTTGTCACATCAGATCGAGGCCATGTTTTTGTTGCAGTTATAATTGATATGTTCACCAAGTACACTGTGGCAGTACCTCTAAGGGACACAACAGTTGCTGACTTGACATCTGCAATCCAAAGCATTGTATTCCAGCAAGGTCCTCCCAGGAAATTTATATCAGATCAAAATGAGGACTTTATCAAAGAGGTTTGTTGATTTTGTGATGGTTAAGAGAAAAGAAGTTGTAAATGACTTGTAATAATCTTTTTTTTTCTGAGTTAAAATGTTAATTTCTCTTCTGAGATTATTCTGCTTTAGGTTTTAATATGGATATTATAGAGACTTTTCTAATATACAAACTCTATTGTTAATCATTTTGACCAGCTGAACCAGGGGTTAGAGATGGATGTTGGTCTGGTGGGCAATGTGGTGGCAGTGAGCAAGACTCAGATCAACCGCCCGGACGAAGCCAGCATAAAGACCTCCATCTTGCATCATTGTCTTGAGTCTGCCAGCTTTTGGGATGATCTGTTGCAAAGAAAGGTATTGATATATTTATTTGTTTAAAAATAATTCTCAAGGAGAATACGAGTTTCAAAAAGAAGTAGGTGAACAGCTGTCATTTTTTTTAATAGAATATATTCCAATAGTGTATTTGATTGTTTTCCTATATTACAGGTTTATGAAATAAACACAACATATGTAACCGCTAGTGGACATACACCATTTTACCTCATGTTCCATCGCCAAGTAAGACCATTGGATTTCAATTCCAGTTTCCAGGTATGTATATTGAAAATTTTTGTAAAATGTTATTTAGAATATATATTGGTGTTGTTAAAGATTTGCATCCATACACAAATAGTTCCATATCCATTCACTCACTTTCGTATTCAAGTTCACTTGTTTATTTTAGAAATTTGAATTTCAGGTGAATGGTAATGGAAAGCCAACATTTGTGGTGAGAGACATAGAAAGATATATGGAGGAGAGGGAGCAAAAGGCCAATGATATAATTAACCAGGTATGTGTACCCTCCCACAGCCTCTTTTCCTTCTTTTCTGTTTGTTTTTACCTCTGCTTTTCCATTTTATTTTTTATTTTTTACAATTAAGCTGTTTGATTTTATAGCAAACTTTAGATATTATTACCATGGCGAAACTTGCTTGGGGTCTCAGAGTCCTAGTTTTGGTTATATTTTTCAGCTGTTATTCATTCTAAAGATAACTGTTTTGTCAAATGTCTTCCACTTCAGAAATGTGAAAAGGCTAAATATATCTTGCATTCCAGTGACCCCAAAGCTTGAGTATAAAATGCACTAGTTAAATATCCTCTATTTTTTTTATTATTATTTTTTTTTTTTGGGGGGGGGGGCTTGTTTAGTCTCATAGATTCTTCACTGTTTAGATATATCATGAAAACTGAAGACTAAAATATTTATATTTTTTTTGAAGGTGTTGACCGGCCAGTCATCCCAGTCAGATCATAAGATTTGTCCAGATGAGGTTGCTGCAACTGAATGTGTGGAGAACATCACCACAACAGCATTACTAGATGCAGTGCATGATGGAAGCCATGATCACCAGGCCAGTGTTCAGGTTGTGACAGGGACTTCTGGGCCTGACCAAGATCATGCACACTATACCCATGTAGCTCATCTATCAGAAGGACAGGTAATTAAGCACTTTCAGATCTTTATTAAGATACATATACATTTTTTTTTACAATGATGTAATGATTTGAAATGTCTGTTAGCCATAGACTGTGATATGTTTTCTCTGATATCTCTTACTTAAACCTTTGCAGGTGATCCAAGATGCAGGAGGCTCTGTGTATGAGATGGCTGATGGTGAAGGTCATGTTGTGGTAGTAGCTGACGGAATGCCTGGACTGGAGGATGGAAGTGAAGTACCTGGTCAACATATGGTGGTTGTTCAGCCAGGCACTGGAGACCAGAATGTGGTTATGCTCACAGAGAACCAAGTTATAATGGAAACGGTGGATGGTCAGCAGTTCACATACATGCCGCAAACATGAAACAATCTTTGTCATTAACCCGTTAACATACAAATACACGATGCAGAAGTTTTGGCCTGATGACAGGTGTCATGACATTCAAGGAATTTGGATCGCTGTGTGATTGTATTGTGCTATGAGTAATGTGTGAGTGATGATGACAGTTGCAGTCATTATTATAACTGCTGTAATATTAAGCAAAATGGGTTTCACCTAACATCCAAAACCTAGATGGCACCACTTTCTTCTAGCACCACCAGGAGAGAGAACCTTGAATGGCACCCATCCACAGTCTCTAGCAAGCACTATCTTTTGAGAGCAATGGCACATAGCAAGTTGTTGACCTCTGGCTCTAAAGTACTGCAGATGAAGGATGTGCAGGTAGAACAAGAGGAGGAAGGTGACTCAAACCATGCTCAATGTCTACAATGTGCCCCTGTGCCAGAAGGGAAGCCTTTTACTTTGGCACTTACAGTCATAAGCACAAGTTTCCTTCCTCTTCCCTACCTCTTCATGTTATCTTCATTGTGGATGGTTATAAGTTTCGTATTTGTTCATGACAGCACACAAATACGAAAAAACAAAGTTGCTTTTTGTCCTCCCCTAAAACAGTAATACTTCTATCATACTGTTTATAAAGGAAAAAATGAGCTGATATGGACCCTAATCTACAATTTTAGTCTACTGCAGAATTGAAACAGCCTTTGATATGACAGATATGTCTCTAAATACAGTGAAACACACAATGAAATAAAACAAAAATGGCTCTAGCTCTACAATGAGTGACTGAAAAAGTGGGAAGAGTCAAGGTATATTGCTGAAGCTGCCTTACTCTGAAACAAAACCCATCCTGGAGCTTGGGTAAGCAAATCCATACCCTGTCTGCAATGGGTTAACTTTTACCACCGATGAATTGAAAATCTATTGAAGTTTCTGACCTTAGATGGCTGACACTTAGATCTGTGGCCCAAAGGAGGATGCTTACTCATAGTTAAATGTGGCATCTCTGTGAAAAGTGTGTACAGGATATCAGCTTTCTGTGGAATGATAATATTGCTGTTGATGCTTATTTGTTAAATGAATTAGGAGGATGAAATAGTGATAAGGAGGAAGGAGTGTTCCTTATTTGGGATACTTTGTTCTATATTGAAGTACAAAATGCATAATTTGCCAAGCCAAAGTAATAAGAATTTTGAGGGAAAAATGTTAAAATGCTCTTTTTTCTCTTTTTTTTATTTCCTTCTGTTAAGTTATATACAACTTTGATATAAATGAAATGATATACAGTCATATAGTAATATCAAAATGATGTTAGAGTATTAAAAATGTTTAAAGTATATTTATGATTGTTCTGATGTCATTTGAAAGTTATAACTCTACAAAGATTACTTCTAGACACTGATAATTTGCTATTGATAGATACTGAAAATTTGTCTATGACAAAAGAAATACCTTTTTTAATAAAATGATATAAAAAGATTAATTTATCTATTTCCCTGTGATTTGACTAATACTGAAGTCCTACAGGTGTCAAGATTCACTGTAGGTCAGGTATGCCTATTTTCTCTTTTTTCCGGTCTGGTGTCAAGGTGTGTTGTAGCGACTAATCTAAAAGCAAAATTAGAATTTCTCAACTGTGTACAGTCATCGTTGTTTAAAGAAACAACGGCACACAGAACTCGAAGAGGTTGAACAACCTCCAACCATTAATTGCCCATTACATCCCCCCACGCCCAACGTCCACGACGCACCGGCAAGTTGAGTTCAGATTCCATAAATCCGCTGAAGTGAACGAACATTACACCATAACTTTGTGAATAAAAACTCTAAATTCTAACCGGTGGAGTTTATTTTTGGTACCGTGCTATATATCGACAAAGTACACATACGTACCGTCTAGTCTTTGCAAACTTTGTGTTTTAGTGATTTAAGTAAAGTGTTATGTTCGTGTTTTCGTTTGCGTTGTTTTCCTCTCCCTCTGTTTTGTTTTCGAGGTAGAGAGAACCGCTTACGATATTATAGGCAGTCCCTTTGTGGCAAATGTCTGTGTTCAGTGCAAGATCACGTTAACTCGGCCGGGATGACGTGTTCCCAGTTAGTTTGCCACAGCACTTTGTCCCAAGCCTCTATTTATGTGGTTCGTCGATCATCCGACTCGCTTTACGATACTGTTTTCTAAGGCCGAATGGTTCGTGTCGTACTTTTACTTAAGTAACAGGCCCACCACTAATTACGTGCCGAGCGGTAATGGTGTCCTCCCTTCTGTGAGAGGTAAGTAACCCTGAGCTCTGAAGTTGGAAGTCGTCATGTACAAGTGACCGAGTTACTGTGGCAGAACATGGCAGTCTTTGTATCGCTGTCGTCTTGAAAGTGAACAAGCATATGTAGGATCGCCAGAGCTTGCTATTGATTCCGCATATCCTAAAATTCACATTATCTGAAAATAGCGTCACATTGTCAAACGATCGCCGTGGTCTCATGCCTTATAGCGATTTAACTGATTATATATATATATATATATATATATATATATATATATATATATATATATATATATATATACACACACAATCTTGGCAAGAACAACGGAATATTTGTAATATGTAATATTCACAACTTTTTTTCAAGCTTAAAGTTATTCAGATCTGTTTTCCTAATATTACAGATGGCGTCTATTTCATGGCAAGTTAGTAGCAACGTAAAATCTTACATAACAAAGGCTCGATCTGTGGCACATGAACACTTTCCTAGCTACGCGCCATGTGCTTCTTCCGGATGCTTTGATTCTCAACAGTTTTCAACACGTTTCTAAATGCCTGAAGATAGAGCGAGCATAACTGGTCTACCCTCCAAAGAATGGATTCTAATCACGAAACAATATTCACGAGCAGCTAGGAAGACGCAAATTTGGACCCAATCTCCATTGGGTTTCATCAGAGCTCTACATAGCTTCAGCTTCAGCTTGTGTCCTTTACACCAATTCAAATTCAGACACGGGCTTCAACACCTACGTATTCTCATAGCAGAAAGCGGTCATCTTCACCATATCTTGATAAAAAATCGAACACAGTTGTTTCAGCTTCTTGCAGATTGGATTGATACAGCTTCACCAATAGAAAAATCTGTTCCATCTATTCAGCACCAGATATAAGTGGAGATACGAGAGAGCTCTCTCAACTACCGAGTGGAGGTTGGATGCAATTTCCCGCATGTAGAATGGCATGTAGAACGTGAAAATTCTGGTAATTCTAGAAGGTCCGGAAGATCTTGCTCCTATTGGCTATGTGGTAATCCGAACTTTTGAGGACTCGTGAGCAGAATTTGTCTGCTAACAACCAAAGAAAGAGAGTCGCCTGAAGTGTCATCTCGCCGCGTCTCAACAACAAATGACATGGCACTTTGCCTCATCAGTGGTCCTTCCATCTGAGTCTCCATTAGTGCGTTTTGAGTCTTCCCGATCTCGTCACGTAGCGCTTTATATCTTGACTCCTTCAAGACATGTGAAAGAAGTGTGAAAATGGCATCTTGTGTGTGCGGCTCATAAAACTGCTATTCCTGCTAGTTCATAAACAAGACTTTCTCCATCTATGTACAGCTTGCAGTGGCCAATGGACGCGGAGCAGATGACTATATCAGAGTTTCGCTCTGCTCCTATAGCCCAGAGAAGAATTATTTCCATGGCTTAAAGCTCCAGATAAGCAATTCATACTAGCTGATCACTCAGCTCGTTCCACAAGTCCTAGAATCATTTCGAGAGAGGGAGAGGTTGTGCTTCAGTGGCAGGCGAGTTATTTCCCTATTTTTTTTTCCTTCAGATAAAAAGCGATTCTCTCAGGTTGGGCAGACTTCTAGCTGGCTGGAGTCTTAGCCCACTGGATGGGATCAATGGCTTGTGCCGTTGGGTCTTCAGTGACATTGGCGAAGAGGTCAGCCCCGTCCATTATGGTTCCCTCGTCACCACAAGTCTTCATCAGCCTTAATTGTCAACCGTGTCCGCAAGTTGTTAGCCGACTCAATAGTAGAGAGAAGAATTTACCTCGACAATTTGCTCATAATTGGACAGTCTCAAGATGGTACATAAAAAATCAAGGGTGGGTTCGTCAGTGGGACTACTTTTCAATCTGCCAAAATCTCACCTTGAACCATCATTGACACTTCAATGACTCGATCAGTATCCCTTCAATGGCTCGGACTCCAATGGCACACAAAAGCGGGCACCGTCCCCCAGAGTTCAACCAACCAGAAAAAAATGTCAAGAAATTGTTGCGAGTTGTCAATCAATATATCCTATGCCTTCTGGGGCCCTTAAATCATGCAACAGGAGAATTCGTCTCTGATGCCTGCAATTTATAGGTCGGATTGTTGGCTTTAAACAGTCGAGATCAAGTGGTATGTTTTCCTTGTCACATCCGCACTCGACTTCTTTGGTGTCCAAGGAGGAATCACCTGAGTTGTATCCCCATGGGTTTCTTTAACTCTGACGGCAGATGCATCCAACTGGGGCTGGAGTAAGATCAGTGAGTGGACGATTTATGAATGGAATAGAACTAAGAGTGGTAATCTAGGCACTTCCTTTGGAACCATCTCTCCAAGACATGTTTATTCAAGTTCCTTCAATCTTGCGACAGTTTAAACAAACAAGGCTTTTTCCCGTACGAGTGTTTTGCTGCGAACATTCGAGATCCTTTTTCGTATTACTAAGCGACGATGTTTCCATCTAGCTGCTTTCCATCTCGAAGGAAGAATAAATCAGTGGGCAGACACATCATCACGCCAAAACTCATTATCAGTAGAGCTGGCTCTGGGTCAAGAAATGTTTCTGAATCTTGTTAGAAAGTACTTTCATACCCAGATAGACAATGTGTCATTCCAGTCACAGAAACGAATTATCTGTCACAGATGGAAAGGACTGCATCACCAGATGCTTTTCTGGAGGACTAGAACAAGTGGCAGTCAGTATATCTTTCCCCCTCCACTGACATCTGTAATGCTTCGGTGGTTCGTTATCTGAGTATGTACACATGCAAAGTTTTACTGATTGATCCACTATGGGAAGCTCAACCATGGATACACGATCTTCGTCAGTGGTGCCCTCACCCACAGTCACTGCCAGGGAAGGTCGTGCAAGGAATTCCAATGAACTGCATAATAGAATTCTTGCGTCTATGGATGTGGGGTTTCTCTACACAGCTTTAAGTAATTCTCTGCAGCCTTTTCAAGTACATGATCTGATCAAAGGACTTCATCCGGCAATACCAATCAGCTTCATTAGAATTCCAACAGGTCATCGAGGGGAATCTATATCCCTAAATATTTTAAATATTTTCCTAAATTTGCATCTTATTTACCAACCCACAAATTTCCTACACAAAGTTCGAGATATACTCTTATCTTATTGTTACACTGGAAATATATCTCAGGATTCACTTCACAAAGTTGTTTCTCGTCGAACTTGCCACTGGTCTACGTGTTTCTCAGCTGATAGCCCTCTCACGAGCTCCTTTAACACAAATTAAACCAGAAAATATATCCTTGTTTTCTGGTGAAGAATGAACACGAGGGATATATATTAGGACCTGTAGTAAGTCCAGGCTGGGTAGAAGATGTCTAATGATTTCTGTCCAGTGTCAGCTCTGAAAAGTTATTTGGAAGCAACTACAGCTCATTCGTGTTCACTTCATGAGGCCAAGATAATTATGAGGACGATTGAATCTGCTAACCCAGGGCACGAAAACATTCTTCTACACTTTCATCAATGCAGATCAATGGTCTTCCTGCAGATCCTTTGTGATTCGCTACTTGGCACATCATCTACGGGACGTTCTATGTTCCATCAGGAAGTCTTTGATATTGTTTTCCTGTAAGGGATCTTTAAACATTTATTGTTTCGCCCCATATTCAGTTGTTAATCATCATCTTGGCACTAGACCGGAAAAGACAGGTAAGGCCTGCTAATTAACTCTTTGATGACTAGGAGCTTGTGAAACCATCCATATGTAAAATATAATAAAAAATAACTATAGTGAGCAGTAAATGCCCCCATAACATCCATAGCTATTCTGTTGGAAATAGTTTCAATGCCACTTTGGCATGATTCCAGTGCTCTCTCAGGTTAATTTATATGCTTCTTTCAATAGTGTTCCCAACTTAAAATGTATAGGTAAATAAAAGAAAAAATGCTGAAGCATTTTTTTATTATAAAACATTTCCAGTTGGAGTTTTCATAAATATATACACACACACACCTTTACCAATACAGGGAACATTACCTGGAGTAAGTCTTGATTTACAGCACTCTACATACTTGTTAAACATTTCCAAATGACTTCAATGAACTCTACTGAGAATGGGTAGAGTTACACTTATCAAGCTGTACTTTACCGAGTAAATGCAACTAATATAGAACCCATCACAAGCAAGCATTAGAACACTGCCAATATTTTGATGGTATTTCATTCTGATGTGTATATTTGTATGTATACATATGTGTTTAAATATTTAAATATAACAAAACAATTAGAAAAATAATTGCTGATTAATGAAAATATCAGGCACCTGCACAATCCCAACGAGATCACAGTATTTGTGCTTAAGGCCACTAACCTATGTCTGTAAGGTAAAATATAAGAGGACGGCAAAGAGTAATCAACAGGGGAACTCGCTTGTGTAAAATTTCAAGTGAAACAAAAGTACAAGAGCCTTTTCAATGCTTAGAAGAAATGGTACACTTAGCACAATATCAGGCATTAAGATTAACATAAGTACTAGAACAAGATGTACAAGAGTAAGAATGTAAAGAATTATTCTTGTATACAATTTAAAATATAAGGACTTTTATCACTGATAACAAATGATTAAAAGTTCAAACGAAACCACTGCCCATCAAGGAGTTCCCTTACCAATTGCTTTTGGAGATCCTTCACATTATAGATTTATTTACAGACTATAGAAAAGGGGTTCTACTCAAGGTGGAAAGCTTAAGATAGATCTCAGTCCAACATTTCATTAGTATGTATGTATATCTTTACATAAAATAAATAAATAAATAACAATATTGTTTTTTGAGTGAAGGTCAATGCCAGCGTTTAGAATGAGTTCTCATATAAATTTAACCCATATCATAAGCCTTATCTAAAACTTTACATTATACTATTCAATTAACATGAATTATTTTATACAAAATTTCATAACATTCAGTCCAATTATAGTAATTTCAATAAAGTAGTTTAAATACAAGTAAGGCACTCACAAAACACCAATAAAGTCAAATAACTGTAAGAGCCTGCTGTTGCATAAACCAAATTTAATGTAGAAGTGCTGATATCCCATTAAATAGTGTATTAGTGGGCAACTATAAGGTAAAGACAAGGTTGTGAAACTAACTTTTCCAATGAGACTTGACTGGTAAAAAATATAAAGGAAATAATTGAAGTTTGTTTCTCTTAACGTATCAGATTTTTTCAACACTCTTGGAAATGTTTTATACAAAATATGGAATGAACTACAATACATCAATGAATAATGAAAAAATGAAGTGTGATCCAAATAAGCATGATCTGAGAAACTGATAAAACGTAATTTTTTTTTCATTTTACTAATATACAGCATACATGCAGGATTCTGCAAATAACAAAGTGCACCAGCATCACTTGTCTCAATGTACAGAAAACCAGAAAAACTAAGAGAAATGCCCGGAAACGGAGAACTCAAGGAATATGGCATCTAAGACATACATTATTTTTAAATTATAAACTTATAATTTCAATATAAATATCTGAGTTTTAGCGAGTCATTCTTACAGGAGTTTGAGCGGTCTAATCATATCTGCCTATCACAGTTAAAACACACCCACGTGACTGAACGTTGGTCTTGTTTGTTGCAGTTAAGACAAGCAACTTGAGATCAAAATCTCACCCAGCTGCTTGAAAGCATTTTGCAGACTATCCCTTTAATTATGCTGCTTTTCACTTTGAACAAATCCTAATATAAATTATGATAAAATTCTCTAAATTTCAAAAGGCAACAGACAATTAAAATATGATTTTTTTCACTTTTTAGAATTATCCTTATTTCTGCTTAACCCCAAACAACAATAGTATAATTCAAGATTACAACAAACGATTAATAAATACAATCAACATGACTCTGACCTTTGCTTCATATATGAAATATGAATAAAGAAACACATCCAACAACAAAAATTAACGACTTCCAAAACGAACATGCGCTTGGGATATCACATTTACGACTTCATGGTGAACGGAGAAGCAGAGCCAGCAGTGCCTAAAACATGGAATAGCATCACTAAGCATGTGAGTCAATGGTATATTCCCGGCAGCAAGCATAATAGACCAAGGTGTGCAGTCACTCGGGATATCAGAGCCGTCATCCACTACTGATTTTCAGCAGATATGACTGGAATTATAGTTTCCAACACTATCTTTTCCCCATATTATCACTTAGATGTAGGACTTACATTAAAATTCTGACATAAAAAAAAAGAAAAGAAAAAAAAGGAAAAAGAAAAAAAAAGAAAGAAGAAAAAATATATATTATGCAAAGACGCCTAAATCCCCTTACAAAAATTCTTCCCCATCTCACGATTTAGCTCTCTGAAAGAATAGTTTACTATAATTTCTGAAGAACTTTGCATCAGATGTAAGGGCTTGACAGTATTCACTAATTAAGTCTGGTGACAGCTCCATCTTTGGCAAATATTCAGAGCGTAAGTAAGAAATCAGCTCCTCTCCACGTTTCTTGTAGATGGATTGCAGACACATGACCGATTCGTGGAGAGCAAGAATGGTCTGAGCATCATTCAGATCAAAGGTGGTCTTGAGTGGGGCAAGGAAGCAAGCTGGGACAACCTGGCAGGAGGTAAAAAATCCTTTCAATTATGGACCTACAAGGCTTTAATTCTTAATAAGAACTAAATGATTCAAAGTCAGATTACTTCAATCAATCTATCAATCAATCAATTTTTTTATTCATTTGGCCTTTCAAGCATTTTGATTAGTGTAGTCATAATCTTACCTGTGTATAAAGGAACTCCAAAAACCCTGGTGGCCCTGTATCCTTGTCACCCCATGCCTCTGTGAGCCGTCTCAGTATTACAAAACAATTCTTCTGTGCCACAGGATCTGGAAATTCTACAGCTCCTTGCACTACTGACATCAGAACCTATATTCAGAGAACAATACACCATTAGAACATGTTATGGATGGATACTGATATCTGTTATCATGATCTAACCTTCTGTTTCTTAGAAACTCTTTAGAATAAGATTTACGAGTTCCTTGTCAGTCCCTTCCTAATATTCTGATGAATGAGTATGTATCCTCTTTTTTTTTTTAGTTTTCTTATGAATAACTATTCAAACAATAAAATATCAGGTTTCTTTAGTGTATTTTTCCTTAAACAACCATGTTACTAATTTAAATGACAAATCCCCTGTATCATCTAAATATAGCAATTATTCCCACTACTTGATATACCAATCATTCAACATTCCACAAGTGGAATCAATTTCAAGGCTAAACATGAATTACACAGAAAATGAGAAAACCAAATTAAATGTATTTACTACATTAATCCATGTTAACATATTCTAACGTGTTAAATCACAAACTATTATGAATTACAGACCTGATTGAAGATGTTAGAATCTAAGGAAGCCATAACATCTAGTAGATTATTAGACACAATCGTTGTAAGGAAGAGGTAGTAATTCCGTTGAAGTAGTCTCCGCGTTCTCCTCTCTTCCTCATCATTCTCTTCTATGGGTTCTGAAAGGGCCGAGAAGATCGCAGACACCAGTGGAACGAAGATGCTCTGCAGAAATGGACTGATCTCCTTCTGTGTAAATAAAAGGAAATAACATAAACACACCTTTCCCTCTAATGCTCAAAAATAAAATCAAAATAATAGAGAAAAACAGGCCAAAACTACTTTGGTGCAGAGATATATGTCCACACTAAGTCCTGCCCAGTACCTGGAACTTGGTGATGGTCTGATTGATAAGTGGCAGGTACTCTGTTAAGATAGTGGGTGAAGGTGTATGAAGAAGAGCCTGAGATGCTGGAGGAAGCAATGGCATCAAGCTCCTTCCATCTAGACACACCACTAATCTATGCATCAATTGCCGAACACCTGAACCAACCATCTCTCGCTCTACTCCAACCTGAAAAGACATAAATGTAAATATAATAAAAAAAGTAAGTTAGAGCTAGAGCAATGATTTAAGAATATTTCATGAGTAATGAATTAAAACTAACATATTCTGCATCATTACTTACATTGAGACAGCTGATAAATAGCTGCAGAGCATCAAGATAAAGCTGTACACAACCACAGTCTTGCATGGAATTCTGGTTTGAAAATGCCTTAGAAGTCCTTGCAGTTACAGATGTTGCATGGCATATACTCTTTGCAATGTTCATCTGTGGGAATATTATAAAATATTGAAGTTTTCTCCCCATATACCTTGATACCATACATGCATTACTCCACAGACAGATAAAAATAGAAAGAAAGAAAGAAAGAAAAACTAATTCCAAAAACCTCATGAACATGTCCCTGCAGTAGTATTGAGCAAATATAGCTGTTAGTCTTTAATCTTTATATTATCTTTCATCCATCATATAAATATAACAAACCAAAAAGTGCTCTACCTGACAAAAAAAAATTGAACCTCACCAGCAATAATTGTCCTTATAAAAAAAAAAAAAAAAAAAAAAAAAAAAAAAAAAAAAAAAAAAAATAAACTCACCTGCCTAATAGGGTCTTGTTCCTGTGCTAATCTCTCAGCAAGAAGAGTGACTTTGCTAAACACTGGGGATAGCAAGTTTCTCATCAACATCTCCTTTCGCTGTGGCTCAGCATTGCCTGACACAATCAGCATTGCTGCAGCTTCAAACACATACAGCTGATCGTCATTTGTCAGGAGGGGAGTTACTAGAAGTAAAGAATGCCAAGCATTAAAATCTATTGATGAGGTGACAGGCTATAACTTGTGTTTCTCTAATCTATTATTGATTTTATTATACAATAAAGTAATATAATATCATGATGTCCTTATATATCTATCACCTTCTGGCAGATAGTATCCCCATCCCTCTTTTTCACTGAAGGATTATGTTGCTGAATTTCTTAAATATATCCACAAACATACCACAGCCTGCTAAACACTTGGCATTAAATGTAACAAATAAAGAAAAATAAAATTACTCTGTCCATTATCTGGAGGTGCCATCACTAGGAGTTCAGACAGTTGCCCTAAAATATCTTCAGTGTAGTTAATGATGTGACTCTTGAGACACCTGACGATACGTGAGAAAAGATAACTTGTCCGGCTGCGTACCTAAAATAGGGAACACGTTTAAATTCGTTAACAACTATCAAAATGCCAATATCATATCTTGGTAAACAAAAGACATACTATGGCATACTGTGTCCTTTCCCACAAACAAAAGCTTATGAATTCTGTAGGATATCAATTACTTCTTTCAGCATTTTATTTCATTTTTAATCAAGAAAATCAAGAAGACTTGGATCTATGACAAATATTACTATAAAAAGTTTCAAGAAACTTACTCTAGGGCTACGATTTCGCATGCCCCGGACATCCAAGAAGGCCGTCAACATGCCAGGTATGTACTGGGGTTCACAGGCAAAGAATTTTTCATAACGCGCAACACACTCAAAATATTGGAGGGAAACAGCTGGATGAGTGTGGCCTGACACCCCAGATGTTACCAGCAAACGCATCATTTCTTGCATAATGGAAGTTTTAACCTGCACACAAAAGAAGAAAACAAATAAAT
>NW_028234435.1:3839417-3841917 GCF_977035675.1 Penaeus japonicus
GGTCTACCAACTTGCATACAAATCTGAAAGTCCAGGTTCAAGTTTTAAAGGCTTTTTAGAGCTCAGGGGATAGGAAATGGCTTCCTTCAAGGCTTATTCTGATATCCAAAACAGTTCATGTACATAATCTAATGGTCACCTAAGACGCACTTTTGCATTACAATAAACAAAATAAATGTATATTATCAGGCCATAAAGGTATCAACAGCCCCTTCATTTTATGGCTAACAATACAACAAAAATCAGAGGAAGGAGGAGCAAGAGGAGAAGACAACAATGACAAAGATGGAGAAAAAGAAGAGCATTTAATGCCTCAATATTTTCCTTTACTTACCTATCATTGGCAATAAGTGATATATCAATCCAGGCAATGTATGCACCAATGACATCGTGACACTGACACACCAGCTCAGCATTAGTTTTCTCATATTTTACCTGGAAATTACAAAAACCACTAAATATATCATCTAGATTCAAATACAGAATCTCAAATTAGAATGACCATGATTATCAATATAAAAACCAAGAAAATCTTTGACTTACCAAAATGTCATACCAAGAATTGGTGAGGTCCACCACACAATGCTCTCTCATGGTATCTTTGATCCTAGTGTTGCGCTCGGTCTCCACTTGGGTGTGCATTATTTCACGATCAACAACCTGAATGCAGGAGACATTTACTAATCATAGAAGCCAACCGAGTAAACCTTAAAATATTCCAATAAATGTCTATGAGCATTAATTGGAACCTGATTCAATGTATAACAATAAATTTATACAATATATAAATAAATCATGATAGAAAAAAGATTACCTCAGCATCAATAGCTAGCAGAATCTTCAGGTACAAATTAACAGCTTGTGGTCCAAGCTGAAGCATAGATAAAAGGTCTGCAATAAACGATGGCCAGCGTGCAGGATAGTCCACCACAAATACCAGGGATAATAACTGTGCCGTTTTGTTCTGGATATATACCTGAAATAATATTAATATTCAATAAATAATTTTTTTTGTGTGAATTGATTAAAATAAAAAGTCAATCTCATCTTTTTTAAATACAAAACAGATTTAATCTTAGAAAATGACATCTTGAAGAATAAAAAAAATATATACTCACTTTCTCTGGTTCAGTTTGCATGCATAGAGCTGTCATCCACTGGGAAAGTTGTTGTCTGAAGAGGGACTGTTCCTCTGGTGTGGCATTGAGATAGCCAGTGCGGGAGTAATGCTCCAGCACCTGTTGAATGAGTCTCTTGTAAGTATTATATTCTATATCATATACTACTTAAATAATACTCGTACTTATAAATCATGCAATTTCTAATTAACAACCCCTAGATAATTGTGTAATTCTACTCCTTCCAAAAATACAACCATCTACCATCCCTAAAAATGTATCTTAAAAACTTATAACAAAAGGACACAAAGTAAAGCAATCTTATCACTGACCTGTAAACAAACAAATTTGACTTTCTCATCCAGTTGTGATCCGCCCGTGCTGAGCGTTGCCCCACACATTTGCCAGCCATCGTTGCTCTCACGCAACTGTTGAAGGTACTCCAGAGCCTGGAGAACAACACAATGCACATTAATACAAACAGGAAAGACAACGGGGAAGGGATGAAAGAATTTAGTAACGGTAATAGTTACAGCAATACTAATCGTAGCAGTAGCAGTATTAATGTTAGTGTTAGTATTAGTATTAGTAGTAGTACTAATATTAATGACAGTGGCAGCAATAGTAACACTGGTAGTAGTAATGATAGTAAGATTAGTAATAATGATAGTAGGATATAATAATAGCTGTAGTGGTAGTAGCAACAATGGTAGTATAATGACCAGCACAACACCAGGCAAAATTATCCAAGTCCCCCTATATATCCAAGGCCAATTACAATCCCATTTCTCGCTGGATACAAGAAGGGCAACTAAATGAAAAGGGTTGATTGATTGACTGGTGGTGAGGAGGGTGTGGGGATAATTTCACCTGACTTTGTGCTGGTGACTTTAGATGTAATAGTAACAATGATTGTGGTAGCTTTAAAACTGTGCTGTTAGTAATAATAATGGTAATAGTAGTAGTAACAATAATAGTAGTAATTACAATGTTAGTAGTAGTAGTAGTAGTAACAATGATGCAACTAGCAACCAAAAAGTAAAACTAATAATGATGGAAATAATAATAATCAGAATGAAAATAAAGGCTTTTAACATTATAAACAATTTAAACAATTCGAGAGAGAGAGAGAGAGAGAGAGAGAGAGAGAGAGAGAGAGAGAGAGAGAGAGAGAGAGAGAGAGAGAGAGAGAGAGAGAGAGAGAGAGAGAGAGAGAGAAGAAAAAGCTGCGAAATTAGGTCCTTTACCTGAGTATGTTGCTGGTGATTGTCGGGAGCCCAAAGGCCATGCAGCATCTGGGCATCCATCTTGCGAGAGAGACCGGCACAGCTGGCTCCTCCAGCTACACCCTCCTGGGCCCGTTCACAGTTGCCAACCAAACT
>NW_028234435.1:3856917-3859417 GCF_977035675.1 Penaeus japonicus
TATTCAAGGGACAAACACTACTCCCACGGCACTCTAAGTTTACTCACTGTCTTCAGCATGTATGTTATGCCTTGTGGAGGTCACGTTGGGTGTCCCTCAGGAATATCGCGAAACCATTTTCCCGAAATTGTGATGTTTTGCACGAGGTCCTACCGCCTTACATGTTGTCACACTGAGGTTCCAACAATGCACTGCGGGCTGTAACATATCAATTACCAGTTTTTATTCAATTTTGTATCATTTTAGTCTAGATATCACTATGAGATGTTTGTCATATTATATGTTAGATTTTTCGTGGAGGTAATAATATTATTATAAGAATAGAAATTCTTTATCCTTCTGTCGCACATGTTTAAAGGTTATACTTGAACACCACCACCCGGTAATAACTTCAAAATGAATATCATCCAAACCTTCATTTAATCATATGAAAAGGGACCTCAATGATAATCAACTGTGAAATACTGTTTATAGCTTTCAAAAGAACGTTTTCTCCCCCGCTGACTATGAGTAATTCTGAGATGTGAACATTCAACAGATTCGTCACGCTGTAGTAATCATGTGTAGTAAAGCGCAGCATTTGATTCATATAGCCAGCTATTTTGTAATTCTTTGAATTTGATAGTCTTAACTTCGCGTCTTTAAGATCTTGTTGTTACTTTGGTTAGATATTAGGGACCACTATACCTTGTATCAGGGAATAACGTAGATACTTAATGTGAAGGTCAGCTGGACTCGGCCAATGTCAGCTTTATGTATCGCACAATCTTCATATGTCTAAATGCAGTTGTTATGGCAACTGCATATTATAAGCACGCCAGACTAATTCTCCACAAATAAAGGGTATACTTGGTGTGTCTGTGATGCATAAGTGTGATGAAACAGTTACACCATCAGGCGACAGACTTATGATGCTTGGCTTGTACGTTTTGCATCAGAATTCATCCCATGCTTATATTCAGGTATTGACAAACCTAGGAAGCATGTTCAATACTTCTGAACGATTATGAATTTCATAATTATCCAGTCAATCAAACAGCGGAAAATCATAACACCATTATTTTTTATTGTTACCCATTACATACGCTTCATATGATTACTGTTCTTACATATATTTTTGTTCTCTGCTTATACACAAGAGGATCATATATATATATATATATATATATATATATATATATATATATATATATATATAGAGAGAGAGAGAGAGAGAGAGAGAGAGAGAGAGAGAGAGAGAGAAACACACGCACACACACACACACACATATATATATATATATTTATTTATTTATTTATATATCTATTTATTTATTTATATATATACACATATATATACATATATATACACATATATATACATATATATTTATATATATACATATATATTTATATATATACATATATATATATATATATATATATATATATATATATATATATATATATATATATATGTGTGTGTGTGTGTGTGTAAGGGTTTGTAAAATTGATTATAGGTAATTTTTGAAGTCTTCCATTCATTATACGTTACATACGTTTTTTCTCTTTTCCCTGAGGTCTTCTATTAGGTGACAGGCACAGAGTGTTCGTTGTTCTCGGCATGAATGCGGCACCGTCTGCACCAAGGTCATTTGACCTTACGCTGGGCTAGGTGATACCAACAACGTGCCCGTTGTTTGGGGTATGACTGTGGACGAGTTTGGAAGGAGTTTCAAGGCTGGTCGCGTGAGCTGACATGCGGCAAGACAGGCCCTGCTTGTAGGCAATTACTATAATTATCAGTTACACTTGCCAATGAAGTTCTCTGGTCGACTTTTTAGCCTACGTGCACCAAGCGTGGCCATTTTTCACCAGAAACTATATACTTGATTTTCACACTATATAAAGTACTGCGAATAAATACATGCTTTGACGACTGTATGAAGGATGGACCACGGCTAGGCTAAAATACTATATATTAATATCTTACCTATCATTTATAGTTTTTTTCGCGTTAGGTTAAAGGAAATAGAGTAAATTATGTTATAATACCCTTATTAGAGTAGTTTCCCTTGCCAGAATCTATGCGTAACATTTTCTGTTACTCAAATTGCCATGTGGATTAAGGTAAAGTAATGAAAACAGTCTAATTAAGCTCATTCATATTTCCTTTGGTGTTATTGGCAGACCTTAAAAGCCATACGAAAAATTACATCAAAAGAAACTAAAAACAAGACATTTGCCATTCTATAATCTTATTATACAGACAAATTACATTTTGAAGGAAGCATTTACTCTTGCCTTTCGAATGGAATCAAACGGCGGAGATACATTTTAATGTATGATTTGTTACCAAAATCTATATTTAATATTTAGGATTAGGCTTCCCTGATTAGTATCTTAAGAGCTGTTGCAGCTTTGTTTATCCTGAATGAATTGCAAACTACAATGTATCAGATTTTCTCTGCTGAAATGAGGTGTCGCCAACTATGATCTTTAAATCTTTTGTTCTTTTTAT
>NW_028234435.1:3864417-3871917 GCF_977035675.1 Penaeus japonicus
GCTGCGTCTGTAGTGTGCCCTTGTGTAAATATGGCTGCTTGTGCTGTGGCACAGTCGTAAACACAAATCTCATTCCTCTTTCCCATCTCTTCATTCATTTTCATTAGAAATGGTTATTTATCTCGCATTTGTGTACGAAAGTACACGCAGAGAAAAAAGATAAAGTTTTTTGTCCTCTCATAAAACTGTAATACTTCCATCACACTGAGCTGATATGGACCCTATACTATAACACTGGCTTGCTACAATATTGATAAACACTGTAGTAAACCACAAAAAATTACGAACACATATAGCTCTAATATTATGACGAGTGAATGAAAGAGCACGAAAAGTTGCGATATTTGGGCCGAAGCTCCCTTACTCTGAAATACAATTCATCTGGGTATTATCATCCCTATGCAACGGATAATAATATTTTACAACATAATCACTTCATTGAGTTAGTTATTCCTTGAAAAATAAATTAATTTTGACAGCCGAAGGGTATAATTGCTCGGACAAGACAAATGAGTGCTTAATGGATGATAAGCCACCTATCATGTACGAAACACCTGAATTAGGTTATGTAAACCTTACCCTCCAATTTTTCTAGTCTTTAAAAATGAAATTGCCAATGTGTCCACAAGCTACTCAGATCACTAATACTAACAGTCTACATAATTACTGCTTGAAGTTATATATATCGTCGTTCTCTGATGTATATATCTTTAGACTTCGTATATTTTCTTCTACACCTCTCTGCCAAAACCTTTTGCCCCCTTTCAACCGACATGAAGAAAATTTCAATTCTGCAAGTGAATCCTGTGCTCATTTCTGAAACACGCATGGCAGTGCGACTGCATCCTTTGACAAAGTTGTCAGTAATTTTGAATGAACTTGCCTTTTTTCACACACGATGATCAGTTCTGAGAGATGAGGAACGAGGTAGGTATGTGGCAACGCGTTTTTGGTTTACAATCACAAAGGCTTTTCTCAGTAGCGTCGCTGAAAAGTCGATCCAGGGTTAACAGAAGCCCTCTACAGACTGAAAACTGAGGCGGAATTCCGCATGTCCCGTGTTATGCCAACGGGTTTGGTGGTTGTTGAGAGACGAGGCAGCCAACTTGCAATGGCGCCAATGGGAGCCCGCAAGGGAGCCCGCAAGACGCCAAGCTTGGCTGGAACGATACCGCGTGATCCACCGCCATACCACAGGAAGGCGGATAGGATTTTTCATTTGGATTTCCCCTCGGTTCCTTCCACATCTTGATCAAGGGAGGTTCGGGAAGATATGTTACGTTTTTAGATCTTTTGCTGATAATAAATTCCCCATTAAAATGAAGTGCGTTTGTGAATCTCATTTTGGCAAGATAAATGTCTCTTCACGGCATGGTAATCATCTAGGTAGCACGTGTCTTTGCGAGTTGATGCTCTATATTTACGCACTCACTTTTCTGCTCCTATTCCGTTGTAAAGTTTTCGGAAAGATAACTGGTCAGCTTGCTCTCTATGTTATCGTTGTTTGTCAATGTTGGTAAAATCAATGTCTAGTTTTCCTGTCTCCCTTGTTCGTTGTTTGCCTAAGGAATATTCGACGTTATCAGTTAAATATACGAATTACATCCATGTCGCTATACATACGAGTTATGAAATGGCTTACGAAGTTTTGATCCATTCAGG
Source organism: Penaeus japonicus (assembly GCF_977035675.1). Classification (NCBI taxonomy): domain Eukaryota; kingdom Metazoa; phylum Arthropoda; class Malacostraca; order Decapoda; family Penaeidae; genus Penaeus; species Penaeus japonicus. Next base: position 3,866,080 of record NW_028234435.1, read on the forward strand.
TTTGCTCCGTTTACAGGCGCATTCAAGTTACCCATCAGCATTTAAATGTGACCAAGAGTTCGACTTTGCCAATATATGGACAAACATTGAGCATTAGGCTATGTCCAGGCGGGTGGCCTTTGCTCGATATGTCATGAACCTTTTTTATGGACGGAATAATTTATAAACCTCTAATAAGCAAGGATACGGAACAGCAACATATACATTTTGTTTGTGTGTGGCATAGGCAATGGTGCTTGACATTTTAACCTTTTGCCTTCGGTATAATAAAGATCTGAAGTTTGTTATCAAGATGTATCATGAGCTGGTTATGGGATCTTTGCTCATTTTGAGTGTTAACGCGAATTTTCCTTTCATTATCACACAAGAATACCTTATCTAAAATATCACATATCTATAATGCATATATAACGGAAAATAATTGATAAAACCCATTAGTATTTACATCTATAAATTTCATTCCCGTAGATTTTCAAAAACGAAATCTCTCCACAAGGATGGATGACCTGTTTCGCCAATTCTTTTCACGTTATTATTATATTGGTATTTGCAATAAAATCTTCTACTTTGGAACTTTCTATAGCTAAAATGTGCATATAATGTAGAGGAAATGTAAAAAAGTAAATGATATGCAGATCGCCGGGAATGGAGTCGAGCAGTTTGCACTCATGCATGCTGAATGTCGCAAGTGAAAACCAAAGACCCATGTCTAATTACAACCTAAGAGCCAAAGAAGACGGGCATTGTTTACCGAATAAAAAAGCTTGCCCGTGTGGACGCAGCTTTAGTCCTCAAATAAAAACCATTATTGAATATTGTTATAGTTGGGTTTCACAATCCTTTGCCATTTTTAAATGTCGGGAAGATTGATGTTGCAAATAAATTCAGGCCAAACCCTATGTCGGATAGACAGTTGAGATGGGGAGAGTAAACCCTAGAACGACAAATCTTTTATGTAGCAATTAATTATATAAACTTAATACCAGCTCAAAAAAATTCTCCCAATTAATCCCATGGACCTTTCAAATGATACTTGGTCATGTTTAGGCACCAAGATTATTTTTTGTTTAATTAGACTATATTCAAATCCTTTCATAATCCCGAGTCTCAAATTCCCATTTTATTTACTTCTACTCAACTTTTCATAGTTCTGATGTTCGAATGGGCTTATTTTCATTTAAGGCATTTTTCAACCATTACTTTTATTCAAAGGAAATCAACCAACAGTTTTTGTATGCTATAGATGTGGCTTTACCTAACCACAACCTTTGCCCACAAAAGTTGTACTTGGTTTGATGTTTAAATGTACTTTATTTCACAAATAACTAACGTATTTCAGTACATCAGTGTGGGTTTGGATTTTATTTTGGTTTGTCTTTTAGTACATGATTGGTGGCGATGGTCTGAAATTTTACATGCAAGACGAAAGTAAACCAACCTAGACTTGAGACAGTATAAACATTTAAGTTGTGTTCAGTGAAACCAATTATTTCAATCATATCAGCCTTGCTGCTTAAACCTTTCAAGAGTTAGATATGCCTAACCTCCCTATTTGGGTATCCATAAAACAACCTTATTCACCCGACCATTTATTAATATTTAATAAGTTGGAATCATGGGGACATTGGGTGTAATGCGATCCATCTTCATGTCCTTCCTCTTGGAATGGGGAAGGAAGGGGAACTTGATCTTGGAGTTATGGTACTGAACAATGGCTGGTCTGCGGCACTTGCTGCTTGCCACCCTTTCCACACGCATAATCTATGGGGGGAAAATTAGATTTACAATTTCAAGTTACAAATTCTAGTTCTTAAAAATTGCACACAATCAACTATACAAATTACTTGCATAAAAGAATTAGCTTTAGAATTTAAGATATCAAAATTATTATCTGGTACATTAAAAAGAAAAAGAAAAACACAAACCTGTACTGAGTGGGCACGAGCACGATGGCGGGAACCCATATCACGGTAGCACTGAGTGACAGCACCAGATACGGTCAGATCACGGTACTCCCTGTACATGTTGTGGGTTCCAGAACGGGAGTCATAACGAAGCCAGATGCCAAAGTTCTTGATAACATTGGGCTTGCGCTCAGTGACCTGGAAATAAAATGTTACATTATAATCATGTGTACTTGCAGCTTATAATTATTGAAATGAACAAGTGCGAGTTATTTTAATAAATGTTATATACATGTATATTTTCAATCAGTTTTCCAGTTTTGGTAACTGCTACCTTATACCGAAAAAGTTGATAGAAATGCAAAACTCACTTGTGTGATTGATACAATCTCACCGCTGGCCTTCTTCATTTTCTTCAGCTTGGAGAGGAAGTACCAGAAACGAGACTTGGCAGTTACAACATCAGGAGCAAAGATTCGCATCTTATAAAGCTGGGGATTGGGGACAACCTCTGATGGGAGCTTGCGCCCAATCACGCTATACTCCTTCAACTGCAAGGAAAAATTCTTATTATCATATGAACAATCATTTTCAAGGGATATTAATTATTACAACTCCAAAAACAAATTTCCTTAGAAAGAGCAACTAATTAATTAGCTAGATATCAGTTCCATATCAACAAATCAAATTACCAGAAAAAGAGGAAACCTAACAAGTAAACAAACTTGAATCCATAAAAAATAATTTTCATTAACTAAAATTTGATTTCCAAAACTTCTGAAAACTGTGAAAAAGAAAAACTGACTTTTTACATAAGGGTTTCATAAAGCCATTTGTAGTAGCAAGATTCCCAACTTGAGAACAATTTCCTGCTTTTTCCCTGATGGTTGTTAACATTTTCCAGGACATAGGTATTACCAAGCATTTCAGTGCTGGATTCATATAGTCAAAATTGGAGTACAATTTATTTTCTTTTAAAGATGACACAACCTCCCGTCACCAGACTTATCAAACACTTGCATTGCCAAATTAACCCATTGGTCGCGGTATTAAAAAAAGGTCTAGGCAATAGGATGGCTGTTTTACATGTCTGGCATGGTGCCATCCGCGTCTATGACCGACTCTGCCTTTGCAGCAAATCATGCCATCCGCTGCTAATGGGTTAAATGTATTGTAATTCTCTAAATTGTGGAACTAATAAAAATGTGTCAATAGATACAAAATTCCTTTCTGCATAAACATTTTCTTGTATTTACCATTTGCAATTGAGTTTTATTAGATCAGTGTACAACTATCCTTAATCACAGAAAATCCTTAAAATCAAAATTTGTGGGAGTGAAGTATGGGCACCCTCTCCCTCAACCATTGAACTATAAAAGAAATAAGCCTACTAACTTACAGAGTAATGTAATTAAAACACTTCCATTGTGCAGACAAACCTTTTTCTACTTAATGTGTAATCTAACTCGAGTATATACATATCATTAAAATCTTTTTCCTATATTCTTTATCACAGATCCTTGTAAATATGTTCCTTCTAATAAAAATATCTTTGATAGAAAATAGAATAACAAAAGATTTGGGATGTAAATATGCCAATACATGGATTAATATTGTAGTGGTTTGTTAGTTCAATTCAAATTTATAATGCATTAACCCACTTACGACAGGGGCATTCCAGCCTTGAATGTCCCAATGCCGGGGCGTTCAAATTATTAGGCCTAAATCAATTAAATGGGTGGCACAATACTGTGCCGCCCGGCCACTGGGCTTTTGAATGAGCGGTACAGTACTGTACCACCCGTCCAGAGAGGGTTAATTTCCATCCATGTTCCAGTAAGACATTATGGAAGGGTTCTTTAATGATAAAGCTGTGACAAACCTGATTTAAGTAAATTTTAAGTCAGCATGTCTGATTCCTCATTTGAAAATTATTTATCATAAAGTTTTCACTTCTTAGAATATATTTGGCAGTAGTTGGACCTTTTTTGGTGCCAAGTGCCAACTATAGTAGCAACCTTTGTCAACTAGTGGCTATTACCACAAGGACATGAAATTTTCCAAGTTCCGTTGAATCAGTGCAAATAAAAACAGTCAAATACTATCCAGAAAAAGCAGTATACCATTTGGTAAATAACTATAGAATATGAAACTTTACTAAATTAGGACATTCTTGTTAATATACCTTAAATTAAATGCATATAACAGACCAATTAAAGACATTAAAGAGCAAAGTTGCCATAGCAATTAATCACTGAAAACAACCCTGCTAAACTTATTCACTAGTGGAATGTTTCTCTACTTTGATATATATAGTGTCAGCCAGGCTTGTCCTTTAACCATACTGGAGTTGGGGATCAAAGCAAAAAATGGAGAAAAAATAGCTGTAGAATTGAGGAAATATCTCGGCTGCCTGCCCAGGTTTGAAAAGATCTCTACAAAGTGACCAAACCTAGAGTATCTCGGTGATATTCACTTTATCCAAAAACCAAGAATTCAGAACATTCAGACAAGGCAGAAGGCACAATAAAAAAGGAATTTGTTATATAGTAGGGTCTGAGATTACTGAAAAATTTCATTCTCTCTTGCAGGTACCAATGGCTCAAGAACCATGAATGAAACCTCTGTAATGCCTTGAACTATTGTTAGACCAAATTTTAGGCTTTATGGCAATCTTTCTTAATGAAGCCATACTTTTAGTAATTCTTCACATGTACATGATTTTTTTTCTCTCAATGACTCCTTATTTTCTCTATGCTGAAACCTACAAAATAGTGCACATGCTTATATGAAAATATCAAATTATTGGTGGGCCTTTCAAGTCTTCAACAAGTTTCATGATGTAAACCCAAGGGGTTATATTACATTCCACTATTTCATATCACTTCATGCAGTTAAATTTCTTCAAGTGGGTATTGCTACGGGCTGTTGCTAAGCATTTCCAAAGTAGTCTTCTATACACAAGAACAAGAACATGAAAGCATTACAAGTGGCTAGTGGATTTAGGGGTAGCTCTCATTTGGTCTATACACAAAGTGAACATCTTGCAATTTTGAAGGTCCAGATGGTTCTTTTCCAGATAGGTGTATATTATTCAAAATACAAAAAGATCAGTCAAGTGTTTATCAATGCAAGATTAAGGTCGAAGAACCTTAATCCATTTAGTGCTCTTCCCCACCTTAAGGGACCGACGTTACGGAATATAGCGCTAGAACTGCAGGTATTATTCACTTTATTAGCAGAGGGGGGTGAGAGCAATCCATGGTTAATACCTAAATCATAGTCACTAACATGATAGCCCTAATCAGAAAATTTACCAAACCAACTAGACATGCTATTCCAACGGGGGAGCAGGAGCTACAAGTTTAAAATGGGTAAATAATGGTTGCTGTGTACTAAACTTAGGAAAAGATTTGAAGAATATATTACGTTTCTTGGAAGCCCAAATATTAGTTATATACAAAATTATGAATGGAGGGTGTCAAGACAAGACCTAAAATTATAGCTTTAAAAAAAAACTATCAAAAATACACACGATTCATAGTGTATATATACTTCTCCTAAATAAACAACTTCAATAGCACACAATTCCTAGACCTGTATGACGATCTATTGAATGAAGAAACGTTTCACTGTAAATCAAGGCGCCAAGTCTTACATTTACAATATCAACATCACGATTTTCATCAGAAAATATCCATTACTCCTAAATTCATCCGTCCACCTAGTTTGCATAGATCGATAACTTATGATGTCCAATTGCATATTTGTGCACTAATCATAGTTTTATCAGCTTAGTATAATCATACAGATCAAATATTTAAACATCTCCGAACACGTTACTCTTGAGGAGCAGCAGTCACTCGACTTTCCTTTTCAACACTTATTTTTCTATTATATTTTTAAAAATCCCTTTAATGCACTGCACATACAC
>NW_028234435.1:3874417-3889417 GCF_977035675.1 Penaeus japonicus
ACCCCCTGCTGTATGTGCTCGTTGAACTTGCCAGAATCGATTCATAGCCTCCAGTTTGACACTTAATTCTCGAATCCTTCGTTTGTGCATGACTTAATAGTTCTACAGTTCAGAACCAATCGGAACAATTAAAGGCATCTGAATCCTTAATTCAGGAGTCTAGTTTGTGCTTTTGAACACTAAAAGCTAGATTTTTGTCCCAACAACCCCCTCTGATGACTCTCTTCTCTAGCAAAGAAAAAACTATACTTTTTCGGTGCATTGATGATTTGTGGTGTGATTTTTGTTCCTGGAAATGTTCTTAATTATCGTTCTTGGTATTTTTTTTTATTATATCTTTGCTAGTTAGCCAACAAATAGAGTTTCAGTTTCCCCATCACTGAGATATTTCTGTTTGATAACGTATTTTATTCATTTAGCTGGTTTTTTGGAAGTAGCAGACCTGGTTTGTTTTCCTTTTACTATATTTCTAGTAGTAGAATTCCTTATAGACAGTTCAACATGAGAATTCATGTAGTCATGTCGAGAGTAATGTCTTTGCAATAAGCTATTTATTGTTGCTAGTTACGAAGGTGCCCAAAAATATAGGTCCACCACTGCTTATACCTATACATAATAGATATATTACTGTCTGAAATATAGCAAAGCATCCTAATACAAATTCCTTGGCTATTACAACCATTCAGTTACCGACCATTCTCTATTTTTTTCTGCTCTCCCCTTTTACCTCTCCAAGGATCGCTCGTAATTTTTGGTAATGTTTTTGCTTTATCCTTTATCCTCATTCATCACTGTGCAAATTTATAGTTTATTTCCTCCGAAGCTAAATTGTACATTGGATTCCGCACCCTTCTCGATATTTCAATTCTTACTTCTTCAGCAGGTGAAGTCACATCTAACATAAGCCGTTATCTGAATCCTATTTACTTCTAAATAACCTGCATGTGTCTACACGTATCATATATCCATATTTCAGCAAATAAATGGTATTATTCTCCTTAAAACATCTAATCTAAACCAAGGTCTATTCACTGATACTTTGAGAAACTCAGGTGCATGCTTTTTTCATATCAATTCACAATATTACTATAGTTTAGCTATTTTCTCTGTCTGTCTGCCAGTCTCTCTCTTTCTATTAGTTTGTTTGTCTCTATCTGTCAGACTCTCTCTCTATCTATCTCTCTATCAATATGTCTGCCTTTGTCTCTGGCTCTCTGCCTCTGTCCGTCAGCTTCTCTATCTCTCTGATTAGTCTCTGCCTCTTTCTCCTGAATCAAATTCTCCCGCCATATTCATATAAGAGTCAATGTCCAAATGTCACTAATGCATTTAAAAAGTCTTGAAGATTTAACCGATGCGACATATGATTTTTTCTTCGAAATATAACCTTGAAAACCATATATTTTGCCAACCGATAATTATATATTTATACTCGAACGCGATGGAAATGTAAACAAACCCATTACAAATTCCGCTGGAGACCGCGATGGTTTTATACGATGTTTACAAGCGGCCACTGGTTGTTGTACACAAGACCAGTGTGTGTTCAAAGGCTACATTGTTCTTGATCCTTTGCGTATTGCTTACAGTCATTTCGCCATTCCTGATTGTGTATCGAAGCCAGGGTGAGTTGGAATTCAGTGGTACAAGTTTGACGCGATGGGTAGTCTCCACGGATGCAGGTGAACGTCTCATTTGGAGTCAGTTTCTCGATATAGAAACTACACGGTGTCTTAAATGATTAAATTAAAGAACGTAATCTAAATGTTTAACTCTATGAGTCAGGATGACTTGTTCAAAGTCCTGCACATTTACAGAGGCAACCTTTGAAGTTGTTCTAAAGCTTATAATGTATTATTCCCATTTACCAATGAAGCTTCCTCTTGGACCAAATAATTCTATTTTAGATTACATTGATCACCATTGACCCTTCTGAGACAGGCCACTTCTTAAAATGATAGGCTTGGGCGTAGCAACTTAACCTAATCCCGACGGGCCGGCGATAAGTGGAAACCCCCTACGCCGGGCCTATGCAATATTGCAACGGGAACATCAAACTGGTGTGTCGCCCCCTTTATTTGGCATTTAGCTGTGTCACACGGGTGTGACGCACCGTCGTCAAAGGGTTAAAATGTCTTTTTTATTATTTTGTAGAGATGGTATGAGATGAGTCTGTATGGTATATTAATGAAATGATATTAATTATCATTTTTTATGCTATATTAATTAGATAAGCTTGTATTTTGAACAAGAAAATACCATGTGAAAGTGATCTGACCCTGTATAAAATACCTGTAGCAGTAGGGTTAAAATACATTCAACTGTCTGAAACCTTTCATTTAATTCTTTAAGGGGTTCATGAAAATGTTTAGAAAAGTGTAAAATGAGTAGCAGCTGCCAATAGAATATTCATCATTTGGTGTTAGGGAGCAACAATAACAGAACCTGCAAATTACTTTTACTAAATATTAGGATTATTTTTTTTTCACATGATATGCTGACCGGTACATTATTTTAATCAAGGCAGCCAGTTACACATAATCTGATCAAGTATCTGGACAGTGCAAGAAATATAGTGGCTAGTTTATTGCATTACCTGATGCAGAAAAGAAATTTACATTCATACATGTAGATTTTTAAGAAATTAGCTCTTAACCCATTGCCTACAGATGTCATGACATACATGACGCAGGAGCTCTGGCTTGATGATGGACATCATGATGTAAATGATGCTTGGGGATTTTGTATCACTGTGTTATTTTATTGTGCTATGAATAATGAGTAGTGATGATGACAACTGCAGTCTTGATTACTATAATTGCTGTAATATTAAGCAAAGTCAGTTTCACCAAACATCCAAAACCTAGATGGCACCATGTTCTTCTAGCCTTGAATGGCACCCATCCATGGTCTCTAGCAAACACTGTTTTTATAGAGTGATGGTACATAGCAGGTTGCCGATCTTTTGTTCTAAAGTACTGCAGATGAAGGATTTGTAGGCAGAACGAGAAGTGGAAGGTGACTCAAACCATGCCCAATGTCTACAATATACCCCTATGGCAGTAGGGATGCCTTTTCCTGTGGCACTCACAGTCATAAGCACAAGTTTCCTCATGAGTGTACATGATTACGAAAAAATAAAGTTGCTTTTTGTCCTCCCATAAAACAGCAATACAACTAAAACACAAAAATAGCTCTAGCTTTAAAAAGAGTGACTAAAAGTGAGTGGGAAAAGTCAAGGTACGTTGCTTGAAGCTGTCTCACTCTGAAATAAAACCCATCCTGGAAACTGGGCAAGCAAATCTATGCCCTGTCCACAAAGGGTTAATAGAAGAGGTTATATATATGCAGGACTCTGCAATGAAATAACAGTAAATTCTTTGTTGTTATTCCCTTCACATGATTTTCCATTAGCTTGGAATCTCCACATTTTCATGCCAACTGCACACCTGATATTAATTTTCAGTTGTTCATTGTACACTGAGATGATTAGGGTATGGCATTTCATGTAAATGAAAATAAAACATAGTAGGACTTTTAAAGCAAATCCTAGTTAGAGGTTCTAACTTATCCAAGAATTTTGAATAAGTGCCCAGTTGTTAACCACTGCACACTGTACACTTTCATGTTTACCTGTGAAAAGTGCTGTACTTTCCAAAGTGGTATACATAGATGTTGGTGCAATTTGGAATCACTGCAAAGTTTACTATGCAATATTTGATATTCAGTGACAATCACTAGAAGATGCTGTTGATGTCCAAAGCCAGATTCAGGGATTTAAACTAATTAGGCAATTGTGTGGATCATAGTCTAACCCATTATTGTTACATGTTACATTCTGCAAAACGTGATTATTAGCTGTAGCTAATAGAAAGTGAAATTTCTCAAAGATCTTCCATTGAAGACAGAAAGAATCAGCAGAAGATACTTAGGGAATGCAAGTTGGGCAAGAATATTAGCTTTGGTAATTGCACTGTGTATGTCCTTCATCTAAACAGATATTGAAAGTATGAGATCTTAAAACCTTTAACATGTTTTATTCCCTTTATATAGTATTTTGTTTTAAGAATACTGTATATTCAAGAGTTATAATAGACATATAAATATGTATGAATTAATAGTTAGATTGCTAGGGAGATATATGTACACATGTATAGATATATGTATAGATGAATAGCTATGATTACTTTCACCTAAAGAAATGTTATTATCATTAACTATCTTTTGTATACCTAAATAAAGAAATAATGTAACAATACAGAAAGGAAACTGAAACATATTAGTTAATTAGTCTTTAAACATAAAAATAGTGGTACACTAATGACAGTGTGTACTCCAAAGATATTATTTTTTAGTTATAAAGTCCTGTAATGACATCATATTTATATATCATTTTTATTATAGGAATGCAGAGTCCTTTATTGTGCAGTGGTGGTGTGCATGATATTAATATATTACAATGTACATTATATGATTAGGTGTTTGATCAACATTTTTTCTACAATTAAAAAAAAATGCTTCTCTATGTCAAAATTTGGATGTTTTTAGATAATATATACTACTATGCTAACCACTAACTGGAAGTTGTATAGAAACATCTAGCTTATCTTTCACTTCTTGAAACAGGTCTATGGATAAAACATGCAGATTATAGAGAGCAGGCAGATGTCCACTTCAAGCACCAAGTCCTCATTGTTAGTGACACAGCGTCAGGTCCTCTTGTGTGGTCCACCCAGCCCTCCTTCAATAACCTGATGGGAAATTACTTACGCATACCGCTAGTAAAGGTGAGAAAATCTTTATTAATTATTTCTTCAATCGGGAATTATATTTGAACTACAATGCACCATTTATAAAAAAAAAAAATCATGTTTAAATTTTGCATGTCTCTGAGATGTGCCAGAGATTATAGTAGTAGCAAGGAAATGTAAGACTTTCATTTTATGAAAAATCACATTTTTTTCAATGTAGAACACACTTTCATAATGTATATGTAGCTTTATAGTGTACATGAATAATTCTTACACAAAATTTTTCTTTTCTTTTCTTTTTTCTTAGATACTCACTTTACATTTTTATTTATATTGAACTCTGAGAAGTGCATTATCACACACAATTTGTCTTCTGTCTTTTTGACAATTAAAAATATAATTTGTAAATAGAAATGTTTCAACTGATGCACATGAGTTAATGAACTTTTTTCTGTCAACCTTTTATGGGTATTCATGTACTGATCTCTGCTTTGCTTTCAGTCATATGAAGAAGATGAGAACAATGATGGTGTGAATGACAGACTAGTCTTCATCCTAACTATTCCTTTGCTGAGCAATGAGTTGATATATGGTACAACATTGTTGCTGACTTTTGACTACAGACTACATGTAATTATGATGGCATGCTTTGTAAATGAACTTATGTTTGAGGTCGTTTTTTAGTATTTAATGGTGGGATGATTTATGAATGTTAATTGTCAACTGTTTGAGGATAGTATGTATTATATGGCATAATAGAGCCAGTAGCTTTCCAACATATGCAGGAAATCAAATCTTGACAATGTGAGTCTTTATTCACTTTTATTGTACATTGAATAAATGAGATACAAAAAAAGGAAGTTACTTGAGTTTTTAGAGTGCTAGATCTCTATACCTTTTCATGCTATAATATTGAAAGGCTTTCCACAGCACATGTGTGAATTAGTAATGGAAGGTGCAGGACTGTTTCAACATACCAGTGGAGTTCCTGTGTCAGCTCTTCATGTTTCAACCGATCTAACCCTGCACCAACGTCAACCTCTTCCTCCGTCTGGCACACATGCCTTGTATAACGTATCTGTGTTGCCATTATCCATCTCTGACACAAGAAGTTGGAGATTTCAAGAAATTCTCTCCAATTATTGGAAAAGAAATAGTGAGTATAATTTTGTTTTCTTGGTCCTTTTTAACTAGATAGTTTTACATTATTAAAGGAATGTTTATGCGTATGTTAGAAAGATATGAATACATTTTTTGCTCTATATCATGTAAATGTAATTGATACTGATTTGTGCTTATTTATTTTCCTTGATCTTTTTTGGTATTAAGTGAATATTTAGCTTGGATTACTTGTTTCTTTTAGAAAATGGAATGAACATTATAAATATGCTGTAGAACAAAGACTATGAAATATTGTAATCCGTACAATTTTTCCCTTTCATTTCTGATGTTAAACACTGTTTTCAGTTACCTCCAAATTTACCAACACATACATCAGCTGGCAGACTGGACAGAGTGATTCCTTTACCATAAATGTGGTCGTGCAGTACCCAGAACAAACCATCTTGTATATTCCTGGGTTTTGGTATGTGCTTAAATGGGCATGGATACAGTACTTTGCTGTCTTAGTGATCCTGGTGTATGTCATCAGCTTAATCAAAGACTGGGTGTACCAGAACCAGGTTGTGTCAACATGGGTTCAATTCCCCTCAAAGAAAGAAGGGTAAGAAACAGGGTAAAGGGTCCTAGATTCCTGGATAAAAATGGGAGACTGAAATTTCCATACTGTGTACAATTACAATGCATTTATCTAGTCATAATCAGAGGTTAAGATTTTAGAGTCAGATGTTAATACTGTTCCCAAGAAGTGATATTGCCAAATAAGATATATAAATATCTTACTTTTCATGTTTGTGTGAAAGAGTTCAACTGTAAATAAAGATATAGTGTTCATCTTTATAAATATAAATATATTGTGTTTGCCGTCCAAGTGTTGTATATCATGGTTTTGTCAAATAGGTATTTCTTCAATTTGTGAAAGAGAATTATTACTACCACATTAAGTTATCATTATTATGTTTAATAAAATCTGATTGAGTATAATGCAGCTGGAATGTAGGTATCTGTTACCAACACTGTTCTTTGAGTGTTTCTCATATGCATTGTCATGAATAACTCACCTGCAAGTAATAGTAATGATCTCTTTGCTTTTATAGTATATCAATGAAACAACAATAGTTTGGAAACAGTTCTGAATATATTATCTTTTGAAGCACATTACCATAACTATATTCTTTGTCCATAGAGCCAGTTCAGCTCTGCCCTTCAGACATTATTTTCATCCAAATATCTAAATATCTCTCAGAGCATTTAGGATAGGATGCTAAACAAGGAAATAAATTTCAGTAATTGTGAAATTTAAAATTGCTGTCTCTTGTTCTATGCTGCAATTTCAGAATGCCACGATTTCTTGGTTAACACAATTTAGCATGTCTCAAACTATAAACATAAAATACCATTGAAAACTACTTTTCACTTTAAATGGTTGTGAAAGATAAGGATTTAAATCAGGGTGTAGATTTAATAGTAGAATGTCCCTTTTGTATAGATATTCATTGTGTATTATCAAACTACAAAAAATGTCCTATATATTTGTTGTTTTCTTTTGTGACACTTATGTAATTGGTGTGGTAATACAGAGTATAAGTTATTATTGAAGATAATAATTACAATAATAATAAAGATTTAATTTAATTAAAAGGTGAGGGTTATCCGTGATGGAGTGACTCATCCAGTACAGTTACATAGCTAAAAAGTTTCCATATTTCCCTTTTAATCTTTCTATTGTTATCATTATAATTATTTTTCTTCTATTTGTTCATCTGTTCCATTTGTGATTTTTCTCCATGTATCAATTGAAATTGTTTTTTTAGATATAGTAAATATAGTGATATAAATATTTGAACATCAATATAATTTGTAGATTTTCCTTAACCCTGAAGGGGGGAAACCCAGGCTTTGCCTTATTGTTCCCCCAGGAAACTCATATTATTTTTGTAGTAGCACCATACTGGATAACTGGCAAATATTAGAATTGTACAACCAATATTTTTATTTTTATAAATTTTTTTTCTGGGTGAAATGTTCTCACTGCCCAAATACATTGAGTTAGGTAGTCATTATTTTTACCAAAATTGAAATTTACACAGGCGTGTAAGAAAAGTATTTATTTATATTTGCAAGTATGTCCATCCTTGTAAAATAGTAATAAATTTTTCACAGAATTTGTTTTCAGCTCAATTTTATTTTCCCTACTTTTTCTACACTAAACTTTTGACCAAGTTGTTTTACTTTGGAAAATTACCATACACCCAGTTATGCTTCTTTTGATGTTGAATTCAGAACTTTTATCACATTAAAATTTAAGTTCATAAAAATGTTTTTTTTGAGATATGAGCATTTCTGCATTACACATGCTTATGTTTCTTATATATATTGCTAAAAAAATGTTACTTTACAATATTCTACAGCATGCTGAGGCTTAATGGTCCTTTACTCTTACAAAAATGTTATCCACATATGATGGAGCTATTGTGAGTTACCAATTCTCGTACACATTCACCAGAATTTCTATAGGTTTTTACCTTCATTACAATCAAGAAATCTGAAAGTGTGATAGAGTCTCTTGCTCACTGGTGCATTTTTGCGGTACTGTTGCTCTGTGCTTGAAGCAACGTACTGTTTAACCCATTCACGCCGGGGCCATTCCGGCTTTGCACGGTCGCTATACCGAGGTTTTCGAACGCATCATCCGAACGCTTCGAGATTCTCGGGCGCACGGGCCGCGAGCCTGGGCTGCCCGCTCGCTCACCCCGAGCGCCGGCCTTGGCCAGATATCTCGTCGGCGGCGTCTGACACGAAAACCACGAAACGTGTCAGCACGTCATCCGGCGTGAGTGGGTTAAGAATAAAAATACATTTTTACATGTATTTTAGCTTTTATGGGCAACATCTTTGCTAAATGTGGTAACAAAAATGTGCCTAGTTTGCTTCCTTAACCCTTTCCCAACAGGGCACGCACTACGCGAAAACCCCTACGCCGGGCCATTGCAATATTGCATTGGAAACGTCACACTGGCATGACACCCTGGCATCGGGAATTTAGCTGTGTCACATGAGTGTGATGCACCGTCGTCATAGGGTTAAATGACATGTCCCTTATTTAGGCATACTTAGGTGAGGAGACGGCAAATTGTACCTAATCCCTAATGGACACTGGAAAATGATTGTTTGTTCCAGATATTTTAATGTTGATTTTAATCTGTACATTTCAAAAGTATGACTTTTGTATGGACAGAATTAGAGTAGATAAAAACAATTTTTTAGTGGTACACCTGTGTTAGATTGTAAGATAGTGCATTCTATAACCTGTTAACCACAGGGTGGTTTTGGCTCAACCTGGCCATTGCAGGCCTACTGCCACAGGCTATTCATACACTGAGGCAGCAGCCAGCTACTATGTGCCTGATCACCTGGTGACATGGCCAGACAAAGCCATGACAAGGCATTCACGTCACCAACAGGAAGACCAGCCCAGCCATAATGTGTATGTCACGTCATCCATTGTTAAGGGGTTAAGGGTTAAGAATTGACGAACAACACAACTCTTTTCAAGCAGGGCCAGGTTATTTTTCTTTTTCTGATGAAAAAATGAAATGAAGTATTTAGTTTAGTTTGATTATGCCATTATTGCTTTTACATAAATCTTGTTTTTCAGTACGTCTTTTTAAAGTCAAATATTTACTTATTGAGTTATGTTTTGATTTTATGAAGACATGATTTGAAAAAAGCTTGCAAATGATATCTATGTTTTCAAAAACATCACTTTAGCTGTACAATAAAATTAATTATTGAAAACAAAAATCTGTTTTAAACAAAAATAACACATGTATCAAAATGTCTAAATACCATATTTAGTAAATGTCATTCTTCCTTTTTTTCAAATGGAAATGCAGTGTGCATTTTGTATTCATAAGATTTCTTACTTTTAGTGAAGAAATAAATTCAAAATTAATAAGGCTGATTTGTCATATGACCTTTTTTGAGTGGCTATGTTGTCACTGCTTAAACTGTATGGGTAGATCTTTAATGTCCTGGTAAAGTAAGATTTTTAAAAATCTGTTCAGCATATCAATTATAGAAAAAGCTTTCTTAGGGGAATCTGTTTGCCATAGTGCTCTTTCATTACAGGGAATAAAATGATCTATAAAGTTATGGTTTAATGACTTCTTTATATATGGTCGTATTGTTGAAAAATCATAACATGTTTCTAGGACTTTTGAAAATATATGTATTAAATACAAAATAATATAATTATTAACAGAATACATTATGAAATAAAAATTGTGACAAGCTATTATGATAATAAAATTATGAAGCAGTGGATTGCTGAGATTTTTTCTTCTTTTCAATGACGCTGACAAATTTATTATCTGCAATGTAAAAGCGGAGGGGCTTATTGGCCCATTCTTCACCAGCTGATTCAATGCCGATTCTTTTTCCGATGACCACCTGATTCTCTGGAATGGATGTGCCAGCTTCTAGCCAAAGTACGTTAGATGTTGAGAGATCCAGCTTGTTACATGAATCCTGGAAATTAAAAAGGACAAGATAACAGTGCATACAAATCAGCTACATTAAGAAATATATCTATAAATAAAACAAATCTATAAATAAATCAATTAGTAAAAATAAATTAATATTCTGACATATGTAGCACACTGGATATTATTTCCTTACCTTTGTCATGCCTAATGCCTGGCAGAGTTTAGAAGGACCATTGCAGAGCTGATGAGTTTTAAGAGGAGTTGTGTTCTTCCGCCTTTGGTTCCTCCCAACTGCCATAACACCCATCCCTTCAAGAGGCTCCAATCCCCGGACCAGCACACAGCTCCCGTCCCCTTAGTAGCAAAATCCAAATGGCAGATTTAAGGTTAACAAATCAATTATTTAATTATATTCTCTCAAAATGGAGTTAGTAGAAAATCAGACTTTTTTTATGTGAAATATAGTAACAAACTGAAAATTACATCAGATGTTATAACACTAATTTAGTGTCTCAGAAATCCTTAGAACAGTTGAAAATGTACTTTAATGTGTTCTTGTTAATAAAGTTTTAACATTACCTTGAGAAGACACATTAAAACAAAAGTACATCCCATAGATTGGGTACACATAGGATGTTCCTGGCTTCATGTACATGGGCTCATTCCTGGGAGTTCTCTTGTTGTTATGGCTGTGAGATGCCACATCTTCTCCTCCAAGGTAACTCTCTGTTTCCACAATGATTCCTGATATGCGAACACCATCAATCATTCTCACCATAACCTGACCTGTGTTCAGTTCAAAGATTTAGATAAATTTTCCTTGACATATATTGATAAAATTAATTTCTAATTCTCATAAATATCTTATAAATAAATATAAATAATTCTTATAAATTAAAAATATTTATAATTCTTATAAATGGTATTCACCATTGTTTAATTATGCATAAAATCACATACACTAATGAAACTATTATGAAATAAGATTAATTAATGAGTAATGTTATTCTGATTATATCATCACTTGGTATTAGTAACATTCAACAACAAAGAAAAATCACCTACCTAACAATGCTTTAGCAAGGGTCACGCACTCCTGGTTGTAAAAGCTGTATGTCAACCTTCCCCTCGTCACACTGGATGGGCCTGCTAGTGTTGGCTGCTGGACTGGAGGATGTTCATTTTTACTTGAAGTTTCAACAGGATCCAAGTTACACACCTTGTCTGTTGTACTCTGATTGTCCTTGTTTTCCCCTACTGTGTTACTGCTGCCCTCATCATTATCAGCACCATTTGGATTTCTAAAATATGGGCTAACAGTTGGCTCACTTGTTGCATGGGATAAATCTGTCCGCATCACTTTGGATTGGTGATTTGAAAGCTTTCTCAGTCTTTTAGACATTTTATGATGTGTACAAGTTATAATTCTGAACAGATATTGTCCAAAAGTAAATTTAATTTTCAAATTATTCTTAAATACAAAAATATACAAAATGATAATTATACTTTATCACATAAAACTAAAACTTCACTAGAGAATGTTACTATATCAGATTAATAATATTCTTATGTTAAAAGCCCTGCTTTCTTAATATTTTGAGTTTTGTTAATAACTTTGGCTGTTAATGCTTTTTCTTCGAGCATTTATCACAATAATCAGCATTTTGGCTGCGTGAATGATAGTCCTGGGCTATCCAGGCACTCATTCGCCCCATGCTCTGAACATAATCCATCATTGAGGCAAACTTCTGAGCACTTTCAACATAAGCTTTCTTGTAACTGTAGGCACTCGTGGTATAGTCATCCCAGTCATAAGGATAACCTGTATAATAAGTGTTATGATGCTGTTGGCTCCACTGTGCTTCTCCTTCTGCTGGCTGGAAATTCTGGTAAGCTCCTCCATATGAAGGATGATCTGCATGCGCATATTGCTGATATCCTGTTCCATACATACCATGCAAATGGCTCCAATAATCTCTTTGCTGCTGTTGGCTATCATAAAATCCATAATAGCTTTGCTTGTTATGACAGCTAGTGCTTGAGCTACTGTCAAAAGAAGTGCCTGTGCTGGTAGATGTGGATCTCTTAGTTTGCTTCTTTTGTGTCTTTTTAGACTTTGGCTCTTTTTTCATTGCTAAATCTTGTGACTGTTTAGGCTGTGACCTTGACTTTTTCACCTTTTCCTTTGTGTCTTTTGCCCTTGGTATTTTCTCTTTGTTTCCTCCTGAATTACTGGTCTTCTTTGAGGAACACAGGTCTGAGGTAGACTGGGTTGTACTCTTGGAAGACTGATATAATCCACTGACAGAGTCTGTGTTGACTTTGCTTTCTCTCTCTGACAAAGAACTCTCTGTTACTTTGTCTGCACAATCAGAAGTATTCTTAGGTGCAATGCCATTAAATTCATGTGATGCTATAGCTTTTCCTGGAGATACTGCAATTCCATTTGCCTCTGAAAAATGAACATTATCTGTCAAATCACTGCCAGATTCTTTATGGTCATTGCTATGGGGTAAGGAACCTGGATCTTTTCCTTCAATCAAAGCTTGAAGTGCTTCCTTTACACTAACTCTTGAGGACCTCCAGAACTCATCTATACTTGCAATTTTGTTTTCAAGTTCTTCATTAGTGTCCTCTATGTGGTCACACAGAACCTTTAATTCTGACTCTGATGGATTTAGTCTAATGGGCAAGGACGGAATAGTAACTGCTGGATAATCACTGTCATTTTCTGTTTCACATTTTTCTGATAGTTTCTTGTAGATCTCTGCATATGAAAACTTAAGAAAGGAAGAGTTTACTCTGCTGAGAAGAGCTGATACTTTTTTTTGGTTTTCTGCCTTCTTTTCTGATGCTTTTTTCTTTACTTCTTCAGCACTGATTTCTTTCTTACAAGATATATTGTTACTTATTGTTTCGATTGTATTCATTTTATCAGAATTTCCCAGACTATCTGATTTCTTCATTTTATTTTCCTGTTTTACTGCTGCCTTACTGTGCTTGTGACTTTTTTTTGTTACTGATTTATCTTTCTGGTTTTCTTTTTCAGATTCATCATATGATCCAGCTTTCGAAGTAGACTTCTTCCCTACTGACTCGGTAATTCTTTCCCCCTCTACATTTCCATTCTGTATACTCTTCATAACCTTTTGCTCTTGTGAAAAGCCTTTTTTCTTGTTTATCTCTAGCCACAGATTCAGTTCCTCTTCCTCTAGCATCTCTACCTCCTCCATACCTCCTACTTCTTTACTAGTGATGTTGGAGGCCCAGCCCTCTTGAAGTAAATATGCTTTCACATTGGCAAGTGTTACAATAGCCCTCATGGCTGTCCAGTCATCCCCTTCAGTAGCCAGTGTGATGGCACCTCCTCGAGAACCGAAGCGTCCTGCTCGCCCAACTCGATGTAAGTAAGTGGCCTGGTCTCGTGGCATGTCTAAATTTATCACTAGATTGACATGCTCAGAATCCAAACCTCGGGCAGAAAGGTCTGTGGATATAAGGATGCGACACTTATAGGAGCAGAGAGCATCAAGTGCTTGTAAACGATCTCTCTGTGCTTGTCCACCTGTTAGGTATGCTACTGGCCATCCAGTTGCTCTTAATTCATTACATATTGATTCAGCACGTAACTGAGAGTTAGTAAAGACAAGGCACTGGTTAAATGTTACTGTTGACAATATTGACAACAGCTCAGACATTTTAGTTTGTTGTATCCTGTGCGGTTGATGATGGAAAGGAAGTAGCCTTGTAAACTGATTCACACCTAAAAGAGCTGGACAATCTCGACCAAGGCGAACATGGTTTGGCGAACGCATCAGCTCTTCTGCAACTTTAGCGACATCATCTGTGTATGTAGCACTTAATGCCAATATTTGTTTATTTAGAGGGAGTGCTGATGCTAGACTGATCACTCCTTTGGTAAACTGTCCTGTTAACAACTGATCAGCTTCATCAAGGACAAGCAACCGAACATTATCAAGCTTTAGGAGACCAAGTTCAACCAGCTGTGTTAAACGTCCTGGTGTGCCAACGACTATATGACAACAACTGAGTTTTGCTTTATCCTGTGACAGAGGAATGCCACCTATAAAGGCATAAGCTCTCAACCCTGGTGTTCCAATTCCTATGGCATTAATTACTTGAGCGATCTGCACCGCTATCTCCCTTGTTGGTGCTATGACTAATACCTGTGTTGTTGAGGCTGTAACACTGAGCATCTCCAGAGCAACAACAGTAAATACACATGTTTTGCCTGTTCCACTCTTGGCCTGAACCACAAGGTCAAGCCCACAGCGACCAAGAGGAATAGCAGCCAGTTGGATGGGACTCGGCTTTATAAATCCAGACTTCTTCAGTCCCTCCAAGACGTGGTCAGATAAATACATACCTGCAAAATCTACATTTTCCTCTGTATGTATGTCCTCAGTTCGTTCTCTGTCACTGATAGTGTGTGCTTTTTTTGCTGCCATTGTTATCTTTTATAAAAAGTGACAATTCCCTCCTTGTACACTTAAACCATTTGAAAACAGCCTTTTCTCACTTTTCACTTTTCTGAAAGGAAAACAAAGTTTTTCTCACAAATCATTCTGTGGTAGGCTTGCTCAACCTTTAAACCATGATTAGTATAAATTTATTTACTTACT
>NW_028234435.1:3909417-3910895 GCF_977035675.1 Penaeus japonicus
TATTGGAGTACTTGTGATAAGGACACCGTTATTTTCATGCAACTGCTGATGTTTATGGTTACTAGAGGGATTGTGATGATGGTGGTGATGGTGGTAGTGGTGGTGGTGGTGGTGATGTTTATGGTGTTGGTGGTGGTGGTGGTGGTGATGGGGATTAGTAAGGCTTGAGGGGAGTGGACTGATCCCACTGATTGCTGTCCAGTTACTTGAGGTGCTGCCAAAGCTTGACCCCGTTATGTTAGTCTCTATCTTTGAGGTCTTACACTGGTCACCAAGGTCCTTTGTTGGGCTCAGGAACTTGTGTGAATCTGTATTCTGGATAATGAGAATATTCTTATTTACATATCTGATATATATTTTCACATGAATCTTGGTCTTATGACCAGCTGCATAATTATATTGAGTAGCAATCATCTTTTCCCTGCCAGTTACTAACAATCTCTCACCCACCCAAACATTAAGAAATAAGACAATTTTTTCATCTTTCAGTAATTATGTTACTCCTCATGCAAAGAAAATGGAATTAAAACAAACAGATGCACCATGACCTACCACATTAAGAGATGGTATGGGGATGGGTAGACTAATGCTCTCTGTATTTGGAGTAACAATCTGAACACAACTTTCCATGTTCTTTTTCTCCTCAGCTTGTGCCTCCTCTCCATGTTGCTGATTTTTTACTTCTGTCCAAGTATTGGTCTCTCTGGCAGGAGAGCTGGTATAAGGCATATTACAAACTGCCTCTTCTGTCAGTGGCAATTCCACATCAAAATCTTCTCCACTGGATTCAATGGTTTGACTAGCTGCCTGAGAGAGGATGTGTTAATTAGTTAATTAATAAAAAAAAATCTTCATCGAACTACAACTTGAAAGTTCTTAACTCTCTGTCGTGAACTTGGAAAAAGTTATAGTAATTAACCCTATGACGATGGTGCATCACACTCGTGTGACACAGCCAAACTCCCGATGCCGGGGCATCATGCCAGTGTGACGATTACAATGCAATATTGCAATCGCCCGGCATAGGGGTCTTCACGTAGCTAGTGCCCCGTCGGGAAAGGGTTAATAAATCATTCAAACCTTAAGCGAGTCTGAAAAATCTTCTTGAACTATGTTTTACCATTCTAGCCTTCAATTAGAACTTAAACTTTAGACCACTAACCTTCACCTGATATGAAAGTGGAGATTCCAATTCAGAGGAAACACAGGAGGAACATCCAGAACAATTAGATGACGGTGAAGACCAGGGACCCACATGAGGGGAACCAATGGGTGTGATTGCAGCAGGTATATTGTCACTTAATGGACTGTGTAGGGTCATATACTTTATCAACTGTGCCTGCTGTTCTGGTGTGCAGTCCATACCATGCTCCAGTACATAACCCTTTTCTAACTGAGCATCAGAGTCACTCTCAGGTAACAATTTTTTGATGTGCAACTCCTCCTTCTCTTGCCCTTCTTCATCAGCTCTTGTACTG
>NW_028234435.1:3910995-3925995 GCF_977035675.1 Penaeus japonicus
ATCTGTAGTGGGATTTCTTCTTGCTATTACACAGGCAGTGCTCTATCCAAATCCACTTGAAACTTCCTATGATCTGTGGTGGTAGGCCAACAATCTGAAGTTATTAGCTGATACTCAAGTGATCTATGTGTTAAGATAAGCTTAGACTGGTACATATTTGACAATAAATCACTACTTCTATGTTGCCAAAATACAAACAAGGTATATTTGTTGGCCTTTGCCCAAGTGCAAAAATGTTTGGCAAAAATGTTTGAGGATAGTGTCAGGCATATGGACATCTTCTAAATATTTACCATAACTATTACCACAATCATATACGAAAGAAAAAAAAAAAAAAAGTTAATATATGAAAATATATTGATTTATGTACTATCAAGAAACACTTCTAAATGAAAAATATTGAAAAAATATATCAATGAAAGAAGAGGTAGTTATAATAGTAATGCCACAACCTACTTACTGTGAGCAGGAAGTTTGCGAGGAATGGTAGGCGAAAGTAAGTGAATACATTCAGGGTCTTCGCGCAGTTGTTCTTCGCTGTCATCCTGAAATAACAAGGAGCTTATTTCAACCTAGCCACATTAAAGTTATAAATGCTGTGGTTCACATGATTTCTTAAGCTTGAAAATGTACCTGTATCTTGAATTACTTGAATTATTGGTAAGATTGTTCATTTTCTTACTTAACAGCCATGATAAAAAAACAAAAAACCTATAACAAATTCTTGCTTATTGCATATATTGTATATCAATATAATGTCAATTTGATAGTTACCAGTGATAAATTATATATATCCATATATACATACACACACACACAAACATATATACATGTATATATATACATACATTATCTTTCACTAAAGCTTACAATTATCAAAACCAACTTTTTAACCAATTTATAACATTAAAAATATGAAACTGAAGTATGAACATACTTTAATTCAAAGTTAGGAACCCTATAACCACCTAATAAGTTAGGGTGATTAAAAGGATCTCTTCAGCTACAAAACAATTAATAATATTAACAAGAGCATGGAGAAAAAACAAAACTACAGTCACAATACTAACTTCTGACTTTACTATTGATTTGTAAGCAATGAATTGAAGAGACTTTGATAAAAAAAAAAAAAATAATAATAATAATAAGATTAGCCTTGGCTCATAATCTGTTTTCCTTTACTATTAAAGAAAATGGAGTTTATGCAATGGGATGAAGGTAAGTTGACTCAATTTTCTATTATTCTCTTTTTTTTACAACCACTTTGTTGGGTACAACTCTGGCAAACAGCTCTTGCTTACACAAATGCTTTAGAGCCCAAAGTCATATAAAATTCAACAAATACAACAGTGAATCTTGTAAAACTTATCTTCATATAGGAACTAGTAAAATCATTGATTATGAATATTCTTACCTACTATTTCTACAGAAATTTCTGAACTATTTATCCATTCTGAAAGCAAAAGAAAAACAACCACCATTGGAGTTACCTCATTAAATGTGGCATGGCCTTGACTATGCACACTTGATGTTACATGAGATTCTTCCAGACTGGCATCTGTACTTGTCACACAGAGAGGTGACATGGTGCCAGAGGTTGTGTCACAAGTATAATTCTTGTTTAGCGGCTCCATCCTGGAAATCATGTAAAAATATATTACGATAATGTCTTTAAAATATGTTCAATGATGTACTGACATAGCCAAGGAGAGATATTCCAAGCAGAAAACTCATGCAGCAAACTTGGTCATATATACATCTACAATATGTTATCTTTCCTCAAGTTGTTCACTGCCATTCATACAGATTAGCCTATTCTCTATCAAGATTACACTATTCTAAAACATTCTACTGATGATTTCATAAGGAATCTACAATAGCTGCTCAAAGTAAAGATGACAAATATTTCTGATAAAACTTGGAGTGTTAAGTAACAAATTAATAAGAAAAAAAAGTTGCAAATGTAAAACCAATTCCAGACTTGCCTAACTACCTACATACACCAAAAGAAAATCATAAAAATAACCAATTAAAAAAATAAACATATTAGCATTACCACATCCCGATTTTTTCAGTTTTTTTAACCATTGCATATCCAAGTCCAGGTAAAATACCAATATCAAATATGTATTTTCCACAGTTTCCATACACAGAATATCTGACAATTGTTTATCGAAATCATACAATTCATATCAAAATCTTAAGAATAACTTACAAGACCATAAAACGAAATAAATTACAATTCCGAAATTAAGGAATTAGCCTTTACAGCGTTCACTTGTTTAACGAAAAAAAAACCCGTAAAAAATACGAATATCATAATTACAATTGTAGAAAAAATACCAAAAACAGACCTGACCAACAATCCCTTCCGTCCTTCAGAAAAGGTCAGTGGAGAAAGAACAGAGAAAATGAAGATACAAAATTAGCCCTCTTGCTTCCTCTAATCAACAAAGAACTCTTTTTTTCTCTTTCTTTATCCTTATTGTTGTCTTCTGTATTCTGAAATTACATTCCGTCTCTGTTCTCCTCCGCGTTGGAATAGAGGAGCAAAAAACTGCAAGTGTTACTCCTTGGAACTCCTCTTCAGCACTAATCCTTGTGGTTCAAAATCAGGATATTTTTAGCGGGAAAATTACGATTTTCTTTGGGTGTCTATCATCCATTACTTTTTTTTGTATTTTTCTTCTATGAATATAGTATGAGTAGTTGTTGTATAGTTTTTGATTTTTTAAAATGATTTTGACGGTAATTAACTTCTAAAAGATAGTGAGATAAGACTAGTTAAATGTCATTATTTTATATCTTTTTGCTTTTCAGTTGTAGAAAAATGGCCATAAAGTTATTTTCTAGATCTCTATTCATCAAAATTAAACGGAATGAAGAAGTGAAAGAAATTGCTTAGTATAGATGATTAATAATTCATGAAATTTCGTGACAAGACCTACACTGACAGAAACGAACCAGTTTCGCTGTTCGTCTTTTGCGAAATAATGAAGCATTTTTTTTTTATTACCATCCCCATGATATAGACATATTCACATTTATGTATGTGTATGTATGTATGTACATATGCTTATTAATACATACACAAGTTGAAAACGATGCATGTGTCAGAAACATACATTCAAAGTTGTATCAATCTAAATATATCAAACGGGTCCCTCTGAGCATAGCTCTCTCTCCTGTATTTAAACAACTGGGTGAGAACAATACACGTGTGTGTGTGTGTGTATGTGTATGTGTGTGTGTGTGTGTATGTGTATGTGTGTGTGTGTGTGTGCGTGTGCGTGTGCGTGTGTGTGAGTGTGAACACAAATTTACGACATAAAGAGAAAACACATTCTCAGATACACTCATGTACACAGACCTACATACACCATGGAGAGAGAGAGAGAGAGAGAGAGAGAGAGAGAGAGAGAGAGAGAGAGAGAGAGAGAGAGAGAGAGAGAGAGAGAGAGAGAGAGAGAGAGAGAGAGAGAGAGAGAGAATTTTTTTATCATAAGTCATAGAGAACCTTGAAAATCAATGAATACTTGGGAATATAAGGATTTGCAGTTTTGTTTTGGTCATTTTTTTCTGGAAGATCTAGTAACTCAGTGTAATAGCTGTGGATTTTTAAAGGTCAAGTTCGATATCATGTAGGCCTACAGTATGTACGTTTTTTCTGGTTGCATGAAGGATGTGAAACATTGCCAACTGTACTGTCATATACATTTTTGTATGCCAGTCTGTTTTTCAGATTATTGTTTTTGCTTTTCTGCTTCAGACTGTATCTTTATTTTGTTGTGTTGTTTACTGTTTTAATGGGTCACAGGGGAAAGTGTACATACATAGTCAACAAGTGGTGCATGATGTGCATGTGTTTTAGACTTAACTGCAAGCAAGTTCTGAGTCTTGCCGTATAGGAAGTCTAGATCTTAGTATATTCACAAGTATCCAAATGCAGGAAACATGAAAGGCAGAAATATGGTTACTTGCTATGATTTGTTCAGCTAAAAGGTGAAGAAATAAAATGTTCGGACATATAAGTCTGCGGTCACAAGTTGCCAATTTTTAATGTATAGTGTCAATTAAAGAAAAATATACACACGCACCTACTTCTAAACAATAAATCTTCAAAAGCAAATCATCCAGAATTATCAAACAGTACATGAAGATTTAAAATCAACAATATAAAATATCATGCAGTTCGATATAACCGTTTCTAAGCAATGGTAGTTCAAGAGGTAGCATCGTAAATATGAAGAGTTTACCATCCAGTTAATATACAATTTAAGCCTACTATTTTGGCTCAGACTTTATCATTTTAAGAGATAAACATAGAGATGAACTATATATAAGTAACCAGGTAGTTCCGGAGCATTGGTACTATACTTGCACACTATACAATTTATTAAACTTACGAGGACGAAATTTACCAAGGAAAATCATTCCTCATAATTCAAAAGAAATATATAAAAAAAAATAAAAAAAAATACTTTCTAATGAAGTAATAGGAGCTTTACTTCCCTATCTACAATAAATCTAACTACAACTAAGCTGACCATGAAACGAAATCTACACTTCCTTATCATATAGATGAAATCAGTTCATTAAAGAATTCCCAAGAGCTTTATTTTTCTATCTATATACCACAGTGAATCCACGTGAATGCTTTTCTTCTGTCGACAATAAACAGTCATCAAAACTGCACTTCAAATTCCAAAATATCTATCTCATCTCAAATACACTACAATGTTTTAGCGCATATAAAATATTCACTGTACATAAACGGCTAGTCATTGTGGGGTCGATGGCACCGTTGGCCGGGGAGGAGCTCCGTCTTTGGTGGCATTAGATGAAAATAAATAAGTAAATAATGATTTTGCAGGCGTGATATCTGGATTCGGACGAAGGGCTTAACTAAACAGACTTATAACTCCTTTGGAAATAAGAATAAACTTTTAGTCGTGCTCCTAAGGCATTTAAAAATATCAGAGTGAAAATAATAATATATCACCCATTAGCCCAGATAAGTACCTGAACGAAAAAAAGGAAAAAGAAATTTAAGCGGTTAGTTCTTTTGGGTCAGCGGGAGCGTATTTTCACTACTTGTTTCCTTTTTTTAAGCATCGGAGAAATCCTTCGAAAGGTCAATACGAAAAAAAAAAAAAAAATGAAATGAGGTTGATCCTCGAGCGTGCCAGAAGAGGCTGTTCACACTTTGCCTAGAATGAATTAGAGGAATTGTCTGAGGACATCGTAACGGAGTTTCTGGAAAGATAAAGATTAAAACCGTAACAGATGCTGAAAGATATGTTCTTTCGAGTCATCCACTCGAGTAGTCTTGCGGTAATTGGTGCTTGTTTGTGCAGGCGAGACATGGTATAGCACAATCCTTTGCATTGATAAGAACTCAAGTATTATATATCTTTAATGCAAGAAATAGGAGAGAGATATCCGTACCGATATAAGGACACATGACCAGTTACAAACATGGCGACTGTCACTTGCACACGATAAAGGGGACTTATGATGGTGGTCGAAGCATTTAAACCTCATCTAAAATGTAAGGAATCTTTTATCTTTGTCAGAGTTCCATGCTCACGCTTGACAAAATGGGCAAGGCAGAAAAAAACAACGATGCTTAAACCTAAACCTGGACTAGAAGTATCGTGACTACTTATAACAGCATGTCTGCCAGAAGGAGTGACCAAGCGATATTCCTTGCACAACGTAATATATCTTGGTCACGAAAGTCTGATACACTATCTTCCTGTAATTTTATAATCAGACCGTCGACCGTGCCTCGTCAGACGTCGTAACTACAATCCAGAACATTATCTTATCTATTTTCCCATAAAAAGACGATTCGATATGAATCTGGCATAGGTTTCCAGAGCAGGCGGAACCACCGAGACGACGTGGGTCCCGTTACGAAAACAGTGACTGGCGTGACAAGTGGCGGAGGCGAGCACACGTGCCCCGGGCACACTCGCTGCGTCATTCTGCTGCCCACCATAATGGGAGCTGACTAACTTTCAAAGATTTATCGCACACAAAAGCCTGTTCATGTACCACCGATGCAAGAAATTAAAGTCATGAAATAGTTTTTACCTGGTATGATTCTACACACAATGTTTTACTAGTATGCGCGTTTGTGTGTGAGACTGTGCACTAACATGTACGTACAGACGATCACGCACGTATATTCCCTTCAAGTCAGTGACCTAGGATTTTGCTCGACATTATTTCTGTTGGGAGTAAAACGGTTCGGAAATGCGTGGCATTCTCTAGCCTTAACATCATGAGCGAAAACTAGCGGGTGCGGCAAACGTGTCGAAACAATATGACAAAACGTGGGGAGAAGGAATGAAATAAAGAGTCGTTATAGCTAAGCGAACCTGGTCTACGGTTACACTGCAAGTGAAGGCAATCATAGGCCATCGCCAAATGAACTTTATTTTGAGTTTATGAAGACAGCACCGGCGCTTTTCATCTCGTAATGACTTGTGGTATCTTAGCGAGGACAGTTTGTTGGTCTTTATCTCGAGTACCCAAAAAAGGTGAAAGGTTGCAAGCGGCCGCGATCTGTATGATACAAATCTCTTCTGACGCTAATGGCGGCGAACGAAAAGAAATCAAGGGAAGAAAAGAGCGCTCTGCTCGACCGCTAAACGGACAAAAATCTGCCCTGTCATTCACAGCGCTCTCCAATTTAAGTAATGCGATCTTTTACTTAATCAGACACGGGTGGAAACGCGCAAAACCCTCCTGGATTTCTGCATATGTAGACCTTACCGGGTCACGGAGTACCTAGAGGGCGTGAAGGCATTCGGCGTGCAAATAAGGGCGCCAGATAGGTGCGATAGTTGTTTTACGAGTCTGCAAGATCCCTGCTTAGGTAGGGGCGATTGGTAAGCGCCTTCACGGTGAGAAATCGCTAAGTACCAGGGGCCTGGATGGATGTCAAAACGAAAAGCATCAGGGACTGAAAAAGTACCGCGGAAATTAGTGGTGTGAGAAAGCCTTATGAGCGTGAAAATGACCAATATTAAGGGCAATGGTATGGATGACTATAGGAGTACGCAGAATGTTGATAATGCGAACCAAATATGAAGGTATGGGACAATTTATTAGGATGAGCGCCTCACATAAATCCGTCTATAAAAATGTAAATACTTGGATAGGAAAGTAAAATCGTGGTTTCTGGAGAACATTCGAGGCGAAGATAAGTATGGCCCTGGAGAGAATTACTTCCTCTAACCCAGGTGGGGATACATACAACCCACCATGGTTGTATTTTGTGTTTTACTTTTTTTTAGACACAGATAGTTACAAAAACGCTTAGTTACGGAGTCAAATTGTTCACCTACCTGAAATTGTTTTTAATGATGTTATTATTATTATCGTTATTTACATTATTATTACTATCATCTTTATTATCACCATAAAGTTCATCAAATTATTTTTTTCTCGAAAATTCAAGTATTGGGGTAAAGAATAGAGATCCGTGTAAGTGTACTAAATAACTAATAGGTTACTAAGCCCGTGTGGAAATACCTGTGTTAAAATATTTAATGATCATAAAAGAAAATAGAAATGAACAGCATTTATATACGCACTCCCGGCGTCAACCGCTTAAAAATGTAATACCCAAGTAAGTAAAGAAGTATCCGTGAAATACTTGAGGCCAAGTAAGCAAATGTTTCCTTCTGCAATAAGTATAGAAAGTCCTGATGAATGTGAAAGCCCCTGGTAAGTGCAAGAGTATCTGATCCGTGTGAGAATGCCGTGAACAGCCGCGGTAGTCGTTTCAAACAGCAACCTTTCGGGGCGGATCAACTCCCCGATTGATTGTATCACCCTGGAGCTACCCGGGCTGTTTCGCTGAGGCAGTATTGGCATTCATGGGGCTTTGGACGTCGCTCTTGCTTAGAGAGATAAGCCGAGATACACGCTCGGGCTTCCGAAGATTTCCTTGCTTGCGGTGTGAATTCGTGGGCGCCTTGCTCGGCCTCATCATTCTGGGCTCGTGTTGCCGCTGCCGGCGCTGCTTCGGTGTATTTTGGTTTATTTCGTTTTTTTCACTTTTAATAGGTTGCTATATATTTGTTACATATGGACAGACATATCTATATTATTTATCATTCTTCTCTCCTTCTCTCTCTCTCTCTCTCTCTCTCTCTCTCTCTCTCTCTCTCTCTCTGTCTCTGTCTCTCTCTCTCTCTCTCTCTCCTTTGTCATTTTTGAATCATATGTTATATTATTTTTATCTTCTATCGCTTGAAATTTATCATTCTCAATATTCCCACTCATGATGACCGTCCGATTATTCCCATTATACATCGAATCACTTCTCCCAAAGCAAAATGTCTTCATCAAAGCTCAAAGGTATCCTGGCGTTCTTCATAATAGACAATAACATCGCAAGTCACCAGGAGACCTCCCCCTCCCCCTCTTCCTCCCCCCCTCCGCCCGCCTCGCTAAAAGAGATCTTGAGCGATGAAACTATAAAGACCCAAACAGCCTAAGGTCATTTACTAGGCAGGTGACTGACCTCGGTCGTGGTGCTGGTTGGAAGAGCGGGCTTGGGATGGAGGCGGAGGGGCAGGGGGGAGGGGGCGATGGTGGTGGCTTTGAACTCGTGGGTGTGAGGGTGACGGGTATTTCGTGGTTTGGTGGTGATGTCGACGGTGTAGTTCTTGCGACTTGGTTTGGTCGGATGGATAGTGGTGTGATGGCAAGGTGGGGGAGGGTTGGTGCTGAAAAAGGGGATGGGGGAAAATTACCCGTATGGACGGTGATCGATTGCGTCAATTTCGGATGCGGTAACAGGCTCCATTCTGTAGCAGTGATCACTTTTGAGATTTCTAGTATATCATAATGTGTAGTAAAACTATAATAAAAAAAAATTAAACGATAGCATCAACATACTTCAGTTGATATTAAGTTCGTGAAGATCATGCTGAACTGGGGCTCTAAACTATGCGACAATGATCAACCATCAAACACATGAAAAACATCTTTAAATACAGTTTTCTAGAAAAAAAGATGAAACGCTAATGTGATACTCCATTGTCATTTAATTCCAGGAATATATCATCCTGCTGCGAGGATGTAGCAGGTTCGATCTGGGTGTACCTTTGTACAAGTAGGAGAGAGTTGGGGGAAAATGAGAATCAAAGTCGATAATATTCCTTTATTTCATAAATTATTTGCTTATAAATCATCTGTTCCCTTCGACATGTTTCTTCTATCTACACTTATATACACCACACCAAGATAACGCCACGCCAGCTAAGAGCGCAGAGACTATCTGACAACAGAACAGACACAGCAGACTTGGGCACTGGGCACTGTGGGCAGTACACCCGGGCAGAGAGGGACGTTGGAGGAACTTCACGACCACAAATTTCTAAAATAGCAATGGTCTTCAGAGCATAAACAGTCGTAATGACCTTTCCAGAACATCTTGATTGCTGATGGCGCTATGGGAAATCGAAGAGTGAGTGAATGAATGAATGAACGTCCCAAGCACGCAGACAGACACACAGATAACAGATACCTATTTATCTATTTATCTCACATATGAGCATACATATATATACACACACATACAAACATACACACACAATACACACACACACACAATACACACGTACACATACACACACACACACACACACACACACACACACACACACACACACACACACACACACAACACACACTTACACACACTCGCACACATATATGCGAACGCACACAAAAGTGCACATGCATATCAAGGCACGCCACTCACACATACAGAGTAAGCAGAGGCAGACACATACACCAAAGGCACCAAAATCACACACACAAGCACCCACATGCAATCACCAGAAAAGCCACACACACACACGTAAACACCTTCATTGCCCGTTTCCCTACCACGGACCTCTGGCGACTCCTTGGTTCAGGTGAAGGTGAAACAACAAACCATTAAGCCAGGTCTACTCGTTGCAAAGAAACAAAGAAAACCTCACAGACTCATGATAGGTTTGATACAACAGAGCTACCATGTGGCAATCAGAGGAAGGGGCAACGCACATAATTACTCACCGTAATGCAATGTAACAGGCAGAAAATGAAATTGTTGCAGGTTGTAACATTAGTAACTTTATATCGGCGTCTGTAGCGGTTTAAATACATTCTGATTTATTTGAAGGATCTTTCTACTCATTTATCTATATCATTTTGTGTTTGTAAACGTAATTACTATTCAATCAATTATTGAAAAATGGAAAAAAAAAATCAATTTCGAGCTTAGTTTTCCTAATTAGTTAAAGATAAATTATACAAATCCTGTCTTGGCATTTGAAGTGTTTTTAATTCACTTTGATTTAATTTGATCATATCCGTCTTTTTACGTAGTTTCTTGTTATGAATTATTGAATTCTTTATTTTGAGCCCAAAAGTAAACCGTAAACATTCAAACTAATCTTGAGCAATTTGTTGTCGAAGCTTCATTTTTTTTCTCAGATTAATAATTCATTAGGAGTCGGGTATATGTTTGTATTGCTAATCTCTTGATCATCCAAATACGATAATGTTGATGAGAATGTTGACAACGAAACTAATGATAATAAAGGGCACAACGTATGCAACGACGACAAAAATTATGATGGCTGACACTAGGAAAAAAAAATAGGGATCATTACGAAAACGGAAACTAAATGAATATATAGATAGAAATAGAACAAAAAATCTGCAATAATACTTCAGAACACGCCATGGAGGTTGACAATAATTTCTCAAAGAATTATGAAGTTGATTTGAAAATAATGATAAATGATGCGACCGATATCAGCCTCTGTTTTATTATCTTCCCTCTTTGTCTGTGTGACTCTCCATCCGGGCATGCGAGGTCCAGCGGCTTCATGTGGTCCAACATGATATTTTTTTTTATGTGAAGTAGAAAGGGGAGAGAAAGAGGGATGGCTGGGAAAGGGAGAAGAAGAGGGAGAAGAGATTGAACAGAATGAAGGAGGAGGGAAAGAGGAAATAAGAAATAGAAGGTAAATGAGGAGTACGAGGAGGTGAAGACAGGAATGGACAGGAGGTTGTGAAGAGATATGTAAGGATTTGAAGGACTGGAGGAGGAAACAAAAGAAGAAGAGGAGAACAGTAGTATAAAAGGAAGAAAAAAATATGTAGTAGAAGAAGAATAGACAGTTGTAAAGAGAAAGCAGAAAGAATGAAAGATAAAGAATACTAATAAGTAAAAGAAGAGGAAAAAATATTAGTACGATGAGGAAAGAGAAGAAAGGATGGAGAAAGGAAACAAAGGAAGACGTAGCAAATGGCGAAAAAGGTAGCAGAACAAGAGGACTAATAAAAAGGAAGTGTTATGGGAGAGGAAGAGGAAAAGGAGAAACATACGGAAGACGGAGAAGAGAGGATGTAAAAGTGGAAGGTGAAGGAAGGAGAGAAGAAGGTGAAAGAAGAAGAAGTCTAAGTAAATGATAAGGAGATAAAAGAGGAAGAAGAAATAGGAGAAAATAAAAGGAGGAGGAAAATAAGAAGACGAAGAAGAATAAGAGGAAAATGAAGAATATGAATAAGAAACGAGATGAAGAGAAGTAGGAGGAAGAGGGAGAATCAATAGATAAAGGAGAATTTGGTACAAAAGGAGGAAAAAAATACACAGAAAGGGATAGAGAGAAGAAAGCGGCGAGGCTGAGGAGGAGGAGAGAACAGAGCAAGAGGCCACGAGAGCAATGCCAAGGCTACACTCGACGCTGTGGGCTGGGACAGCAGCGCACCTGGGCCGGGCCACCGCCACGCCCCTGCGGCTCCGGTTATCTGCTGGTGGGGGCCGAGTGCCTCGTGCTGCCCTGCGTGAAGGTGTTCTGCTGGACGGGAGCGACCTTCTGCTGACTCTGGAACTGATGCGGCGGCCCGCCCTGCTGGTGGTGCTGGCGGTGGGCCTGGTGGTCTGCGGGCGCCGCGCTGTGCTCGCTTAGTCTCCGAGACCCAGGCGTGGCTGCGTGTATGGTTGGGGAGGAGAGGGAGGCGGAGGAGGAGGAGGAGGAGGAGGACTGGGGGGTGGGAGAGGGGAGCGAGTGTTGAGGGAGCGAGGTTGGGGAAGCGAGGGGGTGTGCAGCCAGGGAGGTGGGGGAGGTGAGGGGGACCGAAGACAGAGGGTTGGTGACCTTGTTCTGGTGGCCCTGTACAACATCCTGGTGCTGCTGAACGGGAGGTAGCTGCCGGAGAGGTGTCGTCTGGACATGCTGCGGCTGATTCTGGTACTGCTGCATCGGCTGCTGAGCCTGCTTCCCGCGGTGCTGAAGGCTCTTGTGGTTGGCTAAAGCGTTGCGAGTGCGGTAGTGCTTGTTGCAGACGTCGCACTTGTGCTGGTATGTGGTAGTGGAGGAGTGCTGATCACGGATGTGGGTGGGTAGATGCGTCCTTTTGCTCAGCCATTTGAAGCAGATGGGACACTGCTGCTGCCGCCGGGGGTCCACTGCAAGAAACACATACAAACTCTCGTCAACATGGAGGGATCACTCAGGCTTTCCTGCTAATTACCTGCATCCCCGGGGCGTTAACGCGTCTCTGCGGGGGCGGTACCACTTAACTCATAATTGCAATCTATTTAACTCACGGGGAAAATGACCACTCCAAACATGCCACAACTTGCCAAGAAACACGACTAAGATCTACAGGACGCCAAACCGACGCGTGGTCACGGAACCCCTGGCATGGGCATCCTCCCCGGCACAAGGAGGGTCCCGCTGCATTCTGGAAGGCCGACTACCCATAATTAGACAGACAGACAGCTAAATAGGACAGCCAGTCATCCACACACCCAGACGGACAGACAGAACGCCAGCATGCGAGACTGCCGATCCAGGAGGGAGGGCGGAGCGCTCGTGACTCTATCTCCACCATCAAATGCGACGGTCGAGTCATGCTGGGTGAAAGTACGTGACGCCACGCTCACTCACGCTGCCTGCAAGCACACATCCCACTCCCACTCCAACAGTCACGATGCCTCTATATCCTAGACTATTCTTAAATACATGCGCTCTTCACTCTACATTCATCATGATGCTAGCTGCATGGAACAAGCTGATCGGTAAACAAGTAAAAATATACTACTTTCAGACAAGCAACTTATGTAAGACATGTTTATACAGTATACAAGAACGTGAGGAAATGACTTTTAACGCAAGAAGAGAAGTACAAAGAGAGAAAGGTAGAAATGTTGAGCATGTGAGATAGCAGGTAAACAAACATTCAAAGGCTGACATGTGTGAATGGGCCTTGGAAAAGCGTTGAACATATTGTGGTTTGATTCTGAGAAGTTCCAGTCACGGTCTAGTGGTATAGGCACGCTGTTATGTCTCCACATCCGGTTCTCTCTCTCTCTCTCTCTCTCTCTCTCTCTCTCTCTCTCTCTCTCTCTCTCTCTCTCTCTCTCTCTCTCTCTCTCTCTCTCTCTCTCTCTCTCTCTCTCTCTCTCCCTCTATCTATCTATCTCTCCTCCCTCTATCTATCTATCTCTCCTCCCTCTATATATCTATCTCTCCCCCCTCTCTTTCTCTCTCTCTCTATCTATCTCCCCCCTCTCTCTCCCTATATCTATCTATCTCTTCCCTCTCTCTCTCTCTCTCTCTCTATCTATCTCACCCCTTTCTCTCTCTATCTATCTCTCACCCCTCTCTCTCTTTCTCTTTCTTTCTCTCTCTCTCTCTCTCTCTCTCTCTCTCTCTCTCTCTCTCTATGTCTCCCCCCTCTCTTTCTTTCTCTCTCTCTCTCTCTCTCTCTCTCTCTCTCTCTCTCTCTCTCTGTCTCCCCCTCTCTTTCTCTCTCTCTCTCTCTCTCTCTCTCTCTCTCTCTCTCTCTCTCTCTCTCTCTCTCTCTCTCTCTCTCTCTCTCTCTCTCTCTCTCTCTCTCTCTCTCTATCTCTACAAAGCTATTTCTCCGATTAATAGCATTCATATTATTCCCCCAAGCATTGTTAACCCTCTAAATGGCAACATTTCCTCCCGTAACTATTAAACACACCAAATAACAAGATGACATGTACAGAAACTTTCCACTTTGCATAATCAACACAAATAAAAACAGTCACGGTGACAAAAAAGAACTATACCCAACAAACAACACAAAGCCACCCCACTCCCACCTCACCCCAACCTATCCCCACACAACCCCCCCCCCCCCCCCAAAAAAAAAAAAAAAGAAAAAAAAAAAGATAAATAAAATGATAACGCAATTACCACAATAAAGGGCGAGTTAGACATGGTCACACATACAGACACTAAAACAGGGTACGCGTGTGGTGTTCTTTCCCCGCCTCCAAGCACCTCTCACGATCAGCCCGTAAAAGTTCGGGAAGGGAAAAGTATGCTTGCATTAGTCTTGCTGATGAGAAGGTTTGTGTATGCGCGCGCATGTGTGTGTGTGTGTGTGTGTGTGTGTGTGTGTGTGTGTGTGTGTGTGTGTGTGTGTGTGTGTGTGTGTGTGTGTGTGTGTGTGTGTGTGTGTGTGTGTGTGTGTGTGTGTGTGTGTGTGTGTGTGGAGGTGTGAGGGCGAGGTTGGTTAGTGGGAGGGAGAAGGGGGGCAGAGAGAGAGGGAGGGGGAGGGGGACAGAGAGGGAGAGGGAAAGGGAGAGGGAGGGGAGGGGAGGGAGAGAGAGAAAGAGAGAAAGAGAGAAAGAGAGAAAGAGAGAAAGAGAGAAAGAGAGAAAGAGAGAGAGAGAGAGAGAGAGAGAGAGAGAGAGAGAGAGAGAGAGAGAGAGAGAGAGAGAGAGAGAGAGAGAGAGAGAGAGAGAGAGAGAGAGAGAGAGAGAGAGAGAGAGAGAGAGACAACTGACGTTCATAAAAAAAACACCAAATAAATCATCCCTTGCATGTTTCGCTTTCCTTGCAAAAAAGAGAAAAAAGAAATCCTAGCTCATTCTTGGCTCCATAACAAGTTCACATATCACTGTCAACCCCACCTCGTTCCTCCCCCCTTAAATATCTT
>NW_028234435.1:3948495-3950995 GCF_977035675.1 Penaeus japonicus
AGGAGGAGGAGGAGGTGGAGGAGAAGTTGGAGGAAGAAGAGGAAGAGGAAGAAGAAGAGAAGGAAGAGGAAGAGGAAGAGGAAGAGGAAGAGGAGGAGGAAGAGGAAGAGGAGGAGAAAGATTATAAGGACAAGGAGTATGACCGTAAAAGAAGAAAAGAAGAAAAAAGACTAAGAAAAAAGGTTGTACCAGTGAAAAAAAGGAAGAAAGAGAAGAAGCAGAAGAATAAATGAGGGAAAATGCATCCCCAGACGAAGAGAATAATAAGCGTGACGTCAGCGCCGTCGCCCATGTCACAATCGCCGAGCCTTGTACCTGGCCCGCTCGCCCCGCCGCGCTCCGGGGATGGGGAGCTGCACGGAGGAGGAGGAGGAGGAGGAAAAGGAAGTGGAAGAGGACGAGAGAGAGGGAGAAGAGGAGGGGGACGAGAAAGAGGAGGAGGAGGGGGGAGGAGGAGGAGGAGGAGGACGAGGGAGAAAAGGCGGAGGACGTGGGAGAAAAGGCGGAGGACGAGAAAGGGGAAGAAGAGGAGGAACAGGAGGAACAGGACGATAAAGAGGGAGAAGAGGAGGAGGAGGAGGAGGAGGGGAGGAAGACGAGAAGGAGGAAGAGAATGTTGAGGAGAATGAGAGAAAAGAGGAGGGAAAGGGGGGGTGAGGGTGAAAAAGAGGGAGAGGATGAAGAAGAAGAGATGGAGGATAAGGAGGAGGAGTAGGTGGAGAAAGATGAAGAGGAGAAGAAAGAGTAGGGAGAGAGAGATCAGGAAGAGTAAGGAATAAGATAAATAAAGTGAAGAAAAGAAAAAGATGACGACGATGAACAAGACGGGAAGACGAATGTGCAAAGGGACAAGCAGAGGAAGAGGACAGATTCCACTGAGGCAGAAAACACACAAGAAAACAAGGCAAACAAGGAAAGAGAAAATAAAAAACAGCATTCTCGCAGATGTTACGTAAGATCTCCATGGCAGTACCTTAGCCTTTCTCCTTTATCAACGCCAACATCCCTCTTTCTTCTCTTTTCCCCTTTGCCTCCTTCTTTCGCGTTTCTCTTCCCGTCGTCTTTTTCCTCTTTCCCTTTCTTCTCTTGTTTCCGACCGTCTTTCGTCCTCTCCGCTCCTCTCTTGGCCCTCTTCCTCCCTCTCCTCTTGTTTCAGCCCTTCTTTCGCCCCTTCCGCTCCTTTCCTCCCCCTCGCTTTCTTTCTCCTTTCATTTCCACCCTCTTCTGTCACCCCGTCCGCTCCCCTTACTCTCTCCTTCTCGTCACCTCCTCCGCCCCGTCCATCCCGCACCTGCCGTTCGGGAGCGGTACCCCTTCCTCCAACCCCTTCCTTTCACCCTGCATCAACCGTCACCCTGGAATGCGCCGCTCCATCCTACCCCCATCACCTTCCCCTCCATCCCTCTCCATCATCTTCCTCCCTAACCCTCCCCGCCCCCCCCCCCCTTCCCTCCATCCTTCCCTTCTCCTCCTCCCTCCTCCATGGTCCTCCTCCCCTTCAGTGGCATTGTATAATACCTCGTATCATCCGTCACCTGTGATCGACCCCGCATCTCACGGTCAAGCTCTCGGGGCTACTTGACGAGTGCGAGTCCGCGGTCTGGCTCAACCCGGCCGATTACGTGAAAAGACGAGGGGGTGGGGGGCATGGCAGGGGGAGAGGGAGAGGGAGAGAGGGAGGGAGAGAGGGAGAGGGAGAGAGAGAGGGAGAGGGAGGGAGAGAGATAGAGGGAGAGGGAGAGGGAGAGGGAGAGGGAGGGAGAGAGGGTGGGGGAGGGGGAGGGGGTGGGGGGAAGAGAGGGAGAGTGGGGTGGAGATGGAGAGGATGAGGAAGAGAAAGAGGAAGAGAGATAGAGAGTTATGTAAGTCAATATCGCCACACGCGATCATTGCTTCCAGGTCCGTCCTCATGCGAAATTCAACAGAAAAAAATGAGATAAAAGAAATAAAAAAAGAAACAAATAAAACAAGTAACAACAATTATTCGTAACGCAGCCGCTTTTTCCGCTAATATCTCCATTTCGTACTCTCGTAAGCCTGAGTACTGTGGAAGGCAAACATATTCGTATTTTCACGCGCGGTTTGACACTCTTCAAAATCAAACTGCAGCGAAATGATCATGACATGAGCGAGATGATGAGTGATGCCGGTCACGTCTCGCCGTCCCGCCAGCTTTACTGTCGTCAGCTGCAGCAGAAGCAGAAGCAGGGGGAAGAGCAGGAGGCTCAAGGGGTAAGAGGCACACGGGGGAAGGGGTGCTGCAGAAGCAACAGCAAAAGGGGGGCGAGCCTTTAAAAGAAGAGAAGGAGGCAGAGAAGAAGGTGATGAAGAAAGAGGAAGATAAGAAAGAGGAAGAGAAGGAGGAAGAGGAGGATGAGAATGAGGAGAAGAAAGAGAGGAAAAGAAGGAAAGGGAGGTTTAGGGGGAGGACGACTTTGAGGAGGAGGAAGATGTGGAGACTTCGGAGCAGGAGATGGAAGATAAAGAGAAGAGTGAGGAA
>NW_028234435.1:3958495-3960995 GCF_977035675.1 Penaeus japonicus
TTCACTGGCCCCTTGTACATCTCTCCTCCGCTGTTTCCTCTCCTCCTCTGCCCCCTTCAATATTTGCAATAACTACCCTTTTCTTATTGTTCATGCCAACCTCCTCTTCCGTGGCCCCATCTCAATGTCTCCCTCTTCCTCAAGTGCAAACCCCTTTCCGTTCCCTGGCCTCAAGTGCAAACCCTTTTTCCTTCGCATGCCTCCCTGGCCCCCCATGTGCAAACCTTCCGTCCCTTCCCAGCCCCCCACCCCTCCCCCCTCATGTGCAAAACCCCCTCCCTTCCCTGGCCGCCATTGCAAATCCTTCCATTCCCCGGCCCCCGATGTGCAAACCCC
The DNA here is from genome assembly GCF_977035675.1 of Penaeus japonicus. Lineage (NCBI taxonomy): Eukaryota > Metazoa > Arthropoda > Malacostraca > Decapoda > Penaeidae > Penaeus > Penaeus japonicus. Next base: position 3,958,832 of record NW_028234435.1, read on the forward strand.
CCCTCCCTTCCCCTGTGCAATAACCTCCCCCCCTTCCTCCCGTTCCAGCCCCCGATATATGCCCAAGCAACGTACCTTCGGGTTCAGCCAGCGCCGCCTCAGTGATCAATGGAACCGCATGTCCACACTGTGATACGTCTTCCCTTTTCCTATCTCTCTTTTACTTCTCATCTCTAGTTCTCTCTCTCTCTCTTTTTGCATTGGGTCTTTTCGTCCTCTCTTTCATTCTTTTATTTTTTTCCTCGCTGTTTTGGGTTCTTTCGCTTCCTCGTAATCTGAGGTAGATTAGGGTTCACGAGGGTAGATGATGCGTAGATTTCGCGGGTAAATGCTGGTAGATTAATAGTAGATCTCCGGTAAAGAGTGATAAATGACGTGATTCTGGGGGGTATATTAAGGATAATTAGGGTAGATCATTGTGGATCTTTGGGGTAGATTAAGAATAGATGAGGGTAGATTAAATCTAACAGCAGAGGTCTACCTACACCCGCTACTTGCTTTTTCTTATTCATCTTCTGCTTCACCCATTTTCCACTTTTGCTTCCTCCACTTTTATCTTGTCCTTAGTCTTCATTTACGTAGTTTTACCTCCAAGAAGTTTTCCGTCTTGTTCTCTTCTTTGTACCTTCTGCTCTCTACGATCCCTGGCAATTTCCGTTATGTAACTCTTTCCCCCCCCCCCCCTTCCCCGCCTTCTCTCTCTCTCTCTCTCTCTCTCTCTCCTCGCCCGCCGGATTCCCCCCCCCCTTCTTCCTCCTTCTCTCTCTCTCTCTCTCTCTCTCTCTCTCTCTCTCTCTCTCTCTCTCCCATTCTTTCTCTCTCTCTCCCTCTCTCTCCCTCTCTCTCCCATTCTTTCTCTCTCTCTCCCTGTCTCTCTCATTCTTTCTCTCTCTCTCCCTTTCTCTTCTCTTCTTCCTCTTCTTCTTCTTCTTCTTCTTCTTCTTCTTCTTCCTCCTCCTCCTCCTCTCTCCCTCCCTCTCTCCTTCTTTCTTTCTTTCTTTCTTTCTTTCTCTCTCTCTCTTTGTCTGTCTGTGTCTCTCTCTCTCCCTTTCCCTCAAATAATTTTATAATTCTAGAATCTTTCACAACATAATTGGCATGTCTGTCTCCTACCCACGTCTTTCCTCTCTTATGTAACTCTTTCCGTAACCTCCTCTTACCCCTTCCTTCCTTCTTCTATATGTGGTCTGGATTCATTATTCATCTTCCTGCCTGCTCTTCCTCTTCTTCTTTTCTTCATTTTTACTCTTCCCTCTCTCTCTTTCTCCCCCCACCCCCCTCCCTCCCTCTCTCTCTCTCTCTCTCTCTCTCTCTCTCTCTCTCTCTCTCTCTCTCTCTCTCTCTCTCTCTCTCTCTCTCTCTCTCTCTCTCTCTCTCTCTTTCACTCTAACTCCTTGCACCAGTCTTTCAATTTTCACCCGTGCCTTACTCTCCACTTTCGCCTCTCTTTTCCCACAACAAGAAAGCAAGGGCGAAAGAAACGTCTCATTTATTCCCCTTATTTTACCGCTTCCAAAATATCCTTTCATCTCCACTCTCTTGCCTCCCCTTGCTCCTCCCCCACTACCCCTCCTTCCCCTTCTTCGGACCTTACTTTATTACCCAAAACAATCGTTGCATAACTGGGCCTTATTTAGTAGGGAGCGTGAGGAGGACGGGACAAGGTGGAGTAAGAGAGAGAGAGAGAGAGAGAGATTTTTCTTCTTTTCCTTTAACTTTACCACGTGCGCAATCCTTTAAATATAATAATTTGAAAATAAGTTGTACATACAAAATCTAACAAAAAAAAGCGGACTCCTCTTACTTGTTTCTCAGGACTGTGGTAATGCCGGCTGAGCGCTGAGTGAGTCTTAGCTCCATGCAAATTTAAGCCCGGTTCTCCCGGTGCCCCGCCATTACATCGTTATCGCGGTGTTTTGCACTTGAGGTCTCGCTCTTCGCCGACATTTCCATTCAACCCTCTTTCATCTTCCCCCTCTCCTTCTCCCCTTCTCCCCTTCCCAGCCCCTTTCTCACCTCCTCGGCCAGATGCCCCTCTTGCTCTCAAGATGGCTTTCCCGTTATCGCTCTCCCTGCATCCCCTCCCCCTTCTATCTCGTGTTTTGCCCTTTGCCTTTCGCCAAGAAAGGGGTAGACGAAGGCCAGGGGCGGGGAAGGGCATAGG
>NW_028234435.1:3980995-3988495 GCF_977035675.1 Penaeus japonicus
TTCTTCACTCTTGACAGATCGGCGTTTCCATTTTCCTCTCGCGCGCTTCAATATGTGTCAGAATAAATGTGAGAGAGTGAGAGTGAGAGTGAGAGTTAGAAGGGGGAGGGGGAGGGGGAGGGGGAGGGAGGGAGTGGGAGAGAGAGAGAAAGAAGGGGAGAGAGAAAGAGAAGGAGAGATAGAGAAAGAGAAAAAGAAAGAGAAAGATATAAATCGAGTGAGTGTGATATATGTCAGAATAAATGTGTGAAAGTGATGAGTGAGGAGGGAAGGAATCAAAGAGAGAGAGAATGAGTGAGTGTGTAAGTGATTTAGTGTGCGTGTAAAAAGTCCCTGTAATATAACCATCAAGATCCGAAAGTACCATCATTCGGTTAGCAACAGCTGACTACAGAGATAAGTTCTTTACCTAATCGCTGATTAGATCTTTAACTTTCCAATAAAATTGTCTCCCCAAGAGCGTTGCAAATATATATATGTACATAAATTTCCACATATTTCCTGAATAGATCGTTAGGTGACGTTCGCCACCCTAATAAACTGAATAATCACCCACAGTTAATTAAGCAAACGAAGCACCACCGAGCGTCTAACACCCTTGACAACCTATCGCCGTGCATGAATACAAGCACCGCCATGCACACACGTCTAATCGCTCTTATCGCAGCCCGAAAGGTCACCGCTTATCCGGCTGGCACCTTTGGGGTCACTAAGAAGTTCAAGGGCCAGAGTTTGGGGTCAAAAGATGCAGGTGAACTGGTTTGGCTTGCCATTGTTCCACGCGCTCGTTCGAGGCGGCTGCGCTGCCCGGGTCGCATCCGGCTAATGCCGTTTTTAAATATTCCTCTACATTTTGTTTGTGTTAAGTAATGCTTTCGTGATATTTGGGATTTTCCTCTATTTCAAGTGTTTTAGACTTTTCTATGTAAATATTCCATATTTTACATCTTTCATATTTGTTTTTGTTTGAAGTTGCATACAACTTCGTTTTATGTCTCATTTATCTTTATATGCAATATCTACATCTTGCACATCATATTAGTGAGTTTTAACAGTATATGCAGTATATTCAGTACTTCCCACACTCTAGAAGTCTATAATGTTTGAAGTTCATATATCTACATTTTTTTTCTTTTTTTGGGGGAAAAGGAGAGTAAATCAAACGAAGAAACAGCTTTTTAATTCTTTATTACGTAAAATATTCCGCACCTGCTTATTTTTTTAACTATTAAATGTGAATACATGTTTTTTTTCAGGCATCCATGACAGCCCAGTTCTAGAAAAATAACTAAAGTGGTAAATAAACTATTTACGATACAAGACAAAAAATAAAAAATAAAAAGCTAAGTAATACAAAAATACTATGAAGCAGCTAAGGGTGGGCTGGATTGAGGCAAACACCAGAGGGCGCATGTAGGCCTACTAGTGGCTTTGTTGGCCTTTGCTCAACTTTGAGTTCAACGAGAGCCGTCCGTTCAGAACAGCGGCGTAAACAGCTCCTATTAAAAGAAATGACACCTTTCCTAGTACTCTAAAGAAATCGAAACTAAGTAAAACAAAACGAGGCGAGATAAATAGGAAGTCGACCTCCCAAAAAAACGGAATAACAATTTATTTCCTGCATAAATTAGATAAAACATAAAACAAATAAAAAAATGAGTCAAATTTAACTACAACTAGCAACATCGGCAGATTAACCCACACGCAATCCCTCACCTCGCAGCCACTACTAAACAAAATACAAAATAAATAGAAACGGACATTTTAAGAGGCCCTCGACTAACCGCGTACAAGACCCCGCCCATACAACTACAGTTAAGAAAATTAAGGAAAAATTACAAAAAAAAGCGACTCTGCCTTTTATAATGCATAATCTCTAAACACAGTACGTAATCTGTAAGCACGAACTACATTTTAAAAATAACACAGGAATACATAGGGTAAACCTCCTGGAACATGCCCTAACCTTAGGAACTGTTAACCTTTGCCGTAGTACAACGTGTGGACATGGCGCGATGGCTGCCATGTTGAAGTCCTGACAAAATATTTCCTCTTTGTTTTTAGGATCGTGAGGTAGAACACAACAGAAGGGTTGACAGCGTCGCTAGCTGCTGAGATCTATGTCCGACTTTGGTTAACGTCCCCAAGGAACGCTACTTAAAACGTTCTTGGATAAAGCGTTTTATCCATGGATATAATATAATGTATGTCTAATCGTTTTCAAAAAGTTGATTCCTTATCTTTTTTCGTCTTTGATGACGTTTGGGGCATATTTCTAGCCACGAACGAACCAACAGGTGAAAAAGCATACTGTAACATAATTATATACTAAGCGAGGCTTCAAACACAGGGCTTCGTGTACTTCACCCTCTTGCTACATGGACACTAGTTCGTTATCCAATATATCAAGTTCCCAAGCCCTTAAAAAAAGAGATATATGTCATCATAAACTCAAAGCTATTTTTTCAACCTGTTTGATCAATGAACATTCGCACTAAAACGGCTTTAAAAATAATATTCAGTGCGTTTGCGTTCAGCGTACACTGGGATATATCCAGGAAGCGTGAGTAAATCATGTACTTTCTTTAGGAACCGAACAAAAAACTTGAACTGAAAAGACGATCACTAAAATGTTCACAAAACTTAAATCAAATACCGGTACGTCATCGTACCTACGAACAACTAACTGACCGCTTGTCTAGATACTAAAAAAAATGAGACGACTGTAGAGTTAGTTAACTGTCGAAACATAGGAACGTAATGAACTGCTCAAACTACAAATGGCTTGAACCAGCTATACAAAACAACCCGGGGAATCCGGCGTTATGGTGAGATCTAGCTTAGACGCGGGGAGGGGCAGCCCTGCACAGGAGCTGTCACTAAGGAAGGCTTGGTTTGACACTTTGCTGGTGTCTCGTTCTCCCACCGTGTGTGTGTGTGTGTGTGTGTGTGTGTGTGTGTGTGTGTGTGTGTGTGTGTGTGTGTGTGTGTGTGTGTGTGTGTGTGTGTGTGTGTGTGTGTGTGTGTGTGTGTGTGTGTGTGTGTGTGTGTGTGTGTGTGTGTGTGTGTGTGTGTGTGTGTGTGTGTGAGTGTGTGTGTGTGTGTGTGTGTGAGAGTGTGTGTGTGTGTGTGTGTGTGTGTGTGTGTGTGTGTGTGTGTGTGTGTGTGTGTGTGTGTGAGTGTGAGTGTGTGTGAGTGTGAGTGTGAGTGTGAGTGTGAGTGTGAGTGTGAGTGTGCCTTACATTTGCGTGCTTTAGTTTGGCTTTCACTCTCCTACCTTTTTTTTCCCCTCCCCCACCTCTCTCTCTCTCACTTTTTCTCTCTCACTCGCACACTCAGACTCACACTCACACTCACACTCTCTCGGCACCGTAAGCGTGCGCCGCCCCCTCCCCCTACCCCCTCCCCTAGCCAGCCAGGAGCCGCCCCCACAGCCGGCCCCTTAATGATAAGGATTGCGAAGCTCTGACACTAATGGCAACGTCGCTCCGTCCTTTGAGGAAGCAATAACTAAAAAAATCTATTGTTACAAGACAGCGAGAAAAGTTTCATGACACGATCATGGCGACTAAAAAAATAAAAAAGGCTCAAAACAATCATAATTAATCATAATACTGGTTACAATAATGGAAATGTGATCCCGAATATAACAAACATAAAAAAGTAATAGTTATTGCAATTATGATAATAAAAATAATGAAAAAAAGATAACTGTAACTACGATAAATAATTAAGTATATAGTGATAATACACAAATAGATATAATAATAATAAGACCAATAGCAATAATAATAATAATAGTAATAATAATAATAACAATAATTATTACAATACAATAATGATAACAATAATAATTACAATACAATAATAATGATAATCACAATAAGCATTACAAGGTAATAAAATAATGATAATAATAATAATAATTCTAACAATAATAATATCAACAACAATAATAGCGTATCTAAAACCGATAATCATAACTATCTAACATGCAAACATACCAGGTCGCACGGTGACCCGGATGCACAGGTAGCGCAGCCTTGTTTCAGGTCACACTAAACTAATGTAAGACTAAAAAAGGTTCTAAATTATCCTAAAGAAATTGTGCTCGCCGTTACAACATGGCTCCGGTCGCGCAAATAAAAAAAATGTATACAAAAAAAACTAAAATAGCTAAACGGTAAAATATATATAGACCCTTTAGATTCATCACTATATGCTAATCCTACGTTACTTTTTTTAATTTTCAGTTATTGTGACTAAGTAAAAAATCGTATACAACTGATATATCGCGCCCAGGGGAAGGCGGGGAAGAGATCTATCGAACAACCAATGGGACACGTTCCCTGGAAGTGTCTACCAAGATTGGCTGTTACTGTATCATTAAATTTACGTCTAGGAACTTCTATGTGTTGTGTATATACGCATATATATACTCTATTCTATACACGACTTAAAATATACACTGGGAAATTACAAAGCTTTATATATATATATATATATTTTGATACTGACTTGATGAGTACGTCCGGTTCATGAAAGGTTTGTAATGGAAGGGGAGACGGTCAGAGGGGAGGGAGGGGGTAAAGGGACCCTCCCACCCCCTCACCTTCCCTTCCCTTCACCTCTTTTCTCAGTCACGAGTCCGGGCCTCAGCCTCTCCTTGGAGGAACTCAAGCCATTTTCAAAAAGAAAGAGAAATTTCTTCTCCTTTACTTGGCACATATAGCTCGCCTGTATATAAAATAGGACGTTTCTTTTTTTAATTCATATAGAAATGAGGTTTAATTTATTGCATGATCAACGACGTGTATATTGTAAGGTATCTGTTTAAATTTCACTACAAAAAGTGTTTTATCTATATAATAAGACCGAACCATCCAAATTTCACTTTTACAATTCTTTTAGCTAAAGTTAAGAGACCATGAACACATCGCTCTGATGCTATTTGCTACTCTCTCTCGGTCTGACCTTGCTCGTCAGCTACTGTCAGGAAGCATAAATACTACTCTGAATAATCTCTGCATCCCGGAATATATACAGGAAGGTCTTTTTAGTGAAGCGGGAATTGTAAAATGATCTATTTAAGAATCGTCGAAGGCAGAGGTGTGGATTACAAAAGCATATTGATATCGTGTATGCATGTACTCTGTGGACGACTGGCACGGCGGAGGAGGGTCACGTGACTGGTCATCAGTGCGGCTGGTGTGATCCCTGCTGATCAATGAGCGCCAGTTGCTGCTGCTGTATCTGCTGCTCCTGCTGTCCCAGCTGCGACGACGGCGGCGGCGGCGGCGGCGGGGGCTGCATGTGGGACTGGGACTGGGGCTGGTGGAAGTGGTGTTGGCGCCGCTTCTTGTAGCCGCGGTGGGAGAGACTGATGTGGTTGGTGAGCGTGTTCTTGGTCTTGTACACGCGGTTACACACGGGGCAGGTGAACACGTGCTGCACGGCGGAGTGGATGTCGGCCAGGTGCGTCCTCAGCTTGTACTTGTCCCGCAGCACCTTGAAGCAGATCGGGCACTGCGCCCCCACCCACGACGCGCCACTCACACCGCTCGCCCCTCGCCCGACAGCACCGCCTGAAGAGCTGCCCACATTCGCCACCACCACCTCTCGACCGCCGCCGCCGCCGCCACTCGCCCCTGTGGTTGTGAGGGCGCCTCCACCGCCGCCGGCCATGACCACACTGGACGTAGCACTGCTGCAGGCGGGCGGGGGCGGGAGGGGCGGCGGCGGCGGCGACGTAAAGGGCGGGACAAAGCTTGAAGACACCGACGACGGCGGTGTGGAAGACAACTGGCCGCCTGCAACGACAAGCAGCATTTAGCTTCAAACACTGAGTCGCGGAACGTTATCATGTTGCGTGACGGTCCGCCTGCCACGCTCCTCTCACGGCCTCAACACACTACAACATCAAGGGAACACCAAGGCTCTCACACTCATTGACTTACTCGCTTCACTCAGCATTATAGAATATAAAAAAATAACTTCAAGTAACCTTTTTTGTTTATTGTTACATAATTCATCACATTAATCACCAAGTAATCAACATCCATTCTATTTATCTAACTTTGAGAGAAATCACATTTTTCCGCCTTCATGAAGCATGTAATCAAGTATCTTAAGTACAAAAAACAGACACGCATCAGGTAACAAAATAGATCTATATATTTTTCCACTGAGGTAATACTAGTACTAATTTGTAGAGACGCTTCGGCCACCTCGCCCGGGGCCGCGGCACTCCTTTCAGACCAAGTTACACTCAGACAACTGAAGAGCATACAAGACACGGGTGCTGGAGGGGAGGAAGGTGTTCGGCTGCTCTGGGTACATTTGTGCTTCTCTTTCGAGGGCGGACCTCTTAGGCCGCGCCTCTTGGCCTCTAGGACTTGTTTGACCTCTCGGGCCTGACCTCTGAGGCCGGCCCGGGCTGTGCCAACGGAACTACTACTACTCATCGACCATCTCGTTCACCACGAACTCGGTCTGCGGCGCCGAGTTCTTTTGGGAGTGCGAGTGCGGGCTGCCCGGGGGCATTTCCGCGTCCCCATGCAGCAGGGACTCGAACCCTCCCGCCGCCTCCTGCGCCGCGTCCCGCAGATCCTCCAGCTCCTCCCCGGGGGGCAGGAGCGGGGGCGCCGCCGCCGAAGCCGACGAGGGAAGAGGAAGGGCTTCCGAGGGCGCGGAGAGATCTCTGACCGGGGTTCCTTCTCGGGGCGCGTGCCTGACGGCGGCCTTCAGCGCAGCGAGCTGCTGTGCGTTGGTGGTCCTGAGGACGGTGTACGAGGGGTAGCGGCCGCGGCGCCCTCTGGTGCCCGTGGCGCCCCGGTGGTACACGCTCAGGTGGTTGTGCAAGGAGTTCTTGGTGCGGTACACGTGGTGGCAGATGGGGCAGATGTGCGCCCCGCCCTGCGTGTGCTTGTCCTCTATGTGGCGCCGCAGGCTCGTCCAGCGGCTGAGTGCCTTGTTGCAGAGGGGGCACCGCTGCTGGCCCGCCCCCACACTGCCTCCCGCCGCGACACCTGCAAGACAACCTCCATCAATATCCACAGCGCTTCCACCTCCACCTCCAGCCTCAGCCTGCACCACAGCGGGGCCACCACCATCACCGCCACTAAAGAAGCACTTGGTCTACTACAGCTAGAGAGAGGGAGAGTTAAGTCCCGCAGTCTGAGGCGGGGAGAGCAGTCTAGGCCTATTCTTAGCTTGCGATACGCGTAGCTAATATCATCATCAATATTAAGAGATTACCATTTAAGTCGCTGGCACAATCAACCTGAGCGAACCCCATCCGGCCGCAAGGTGTGGGTAGGACAGCCTAGAGAGAGCCGATAGCCTGCGAGGCGGAACGGACTCTCGAACCCCAAAGAACAACTGGTCTTTCTTTCCGGCCGTTTCCGTCACACCTGTTCGGGTTGACGTTCCATTTTCTTGTCTGTCTGTTTAGTCTAAATATTCCAAGAGAGACGGGATGCGAAGAAATACTGAAGACTT